>NC_092571.1:11739916-12039916 GCF_037975245.1 Apostichopus japonicus | reverse complement strand
GTATAATCTTTGTACTATGTTTTATTACAACATTTGGTTTAATAATTTTCCAAATAGGCTCAAGTTTTTTGGCAAGAACGAGATTGTGGTTAAAGTGAAGCCGATTTTAGTGATGCTCTTTCAAGAGGTATGTACTCGGAGAAAGTTTCTTGAAGTGGATTAATTGGATCATATGTAAATTTGCTGCCATCAGGGATAGTGGTGCCAGAGTTAAGTTCCAAATTACGAGTTAGTATTCTTAAAAAAAAGTAACATTTTTTGAATTTGAAAGATAAGATAATTGAACAAAGGAAAAAATCAAATCAAAAAATTTGAGCATCTAGAATTTGAACAACCAGAACTGAGCAAATCAAATTTTGGAAACAATGAAATTTTAAAAAGCGATAAAATGCATATAGAATCTCATTTTAACACAGAAACTTGTTAAGCATGATGATGCTACTATTAATGGGAAGTAGTTGGATTTAGGATATTTATAGAAGATTTTTAGGGGGGATTTTTTTCATTCTAAATAAAACTGATATTATAATGCAGATCTGTGATAAAAATTGTATTGTAAATAAACATCACATTATATGCAAATATTGTGAGATTTTGTCAAAAGGCAACCCTTTTTTATCTCATGCCCTGCAGTCCACCCAGGATCCCTGGTAAGTATACCTTCATCCACATGTATGCTGTTATCTGCACTGGCCCTGCCTGATTTCTTTCTTTTTTCCTTTTTTTTATTTTTATTGTTAGGCGAGGAAGTAGGTTCAGTGGAGAGATTAAAAAATTAGACACTCCCTTTTCCAACCTCACACAAAAAAGACCCAAGAGAAGCCTATATATTATCACAAGAGCTACTTATAGGCCAACTGATGGTGTAAATATACCTCAGAATTCAATGTTTGAAATTTTAATTTTTTGGGGGGATATCTCCCAGACCCCCCCCCCCTTCTGGGGAGTTAGCTTCAACAACCCCACTCTCTCTTTCATAAATCCTTTGATTTTCCTCTGGCCCTTCCATAAAGGTTTGTGTCACCACCAAAATCAGTCTGGGGGAAATTGACATTTTGAACTCCCTACCATTGAAATACTGTCCAGGTCACTGGCTTTCTTTGTAGACTTTTTGTAATAATTTACACTTCTTTAACATCAGACACATCTCATCATTTTATTAATGCATGTCACTGTTTTGTCATATCACCTGTTAATCCTTTAGAAGTAATAAGTAGCTATAAAACTATCAATGTTATCATAATAACTTACCTTCTGTTATCCCTGGGTTTCATTCTTTGAGACTACTATGCACCTTCAACTGTTTGTACTGACTGTACACTAATGTCTAATTACTGACGGTAGCAAGCTGTGTGCGTATTTTGACTATTTTCTGGGATTGATGGTGGTGTTTAACACTTCTGTTACACCTCATTCTAAGCTAGGTCAAACTACTGGCATTAGACGTTCTTTTTGCGCGAGTCTTCACACCCTTTAAAGTACTTTCAGTAACTTAGCATCTTTAGTAGACAACCAGACCTTTCCTTTAAAATTTCATCATAATTTACCTAATTGTATGTCGATGAACAAATTCATGGAAAATTGGGAAATTATGAATAAATTTGAAAAGAGCACTAGAAATATTTTCTAGAATTGGATTGCTACCAGTTATTTCATGAAATTGGTGTGTGAATGCTTGTCATATGGTATGCAAGGTACTATGGCATTTTGAGTGGCACAACCCCACCCCCTCCTCTATCCCCTAACCAAGAAATGGGCTTATTTTGCTGTTGGGGAAATTGCCATCAACTAAGGACTAAATAGCTGATTTGATAAAAGCACAGGACTTGTACTTCCAGAGGTAACTGGTTCAAATCCAATTGTCACCAAAATTTCTCATTGCTTTTTTGTTTTATTTTTTGTTTGCCTAATTGTCAGAAATAAATGGTTGTTACTATTTAACTTTTTGTGATTATTCCTATAAACGGCAGTGGAAATGTTTTCAAAATATCGTCAGAAGAACACGTTTGTGAGACATTCGTTATGCTACTCTGAAATAGTAACAGCATGAGTATGCATTTAAGAAGCTCTCAATACCCCCGTTTTTTTTTGTTGCGATCGGATTTAATGGTAGATGGTTTTAATGGAAGTGTCACGGCATGTTGAGGGCAGCAACACTGGCGACAGACGACAAACTGAAGATTACGTCTGTTTATCTTCTTTTCAGGCTCTTCATCCGTTCTATGTGTTCCAAGCTTTCTCGGTGACAGTGTGGTGTCTCAATGAATACGTTATCTACTCCGTTGTTATAGTGGTCATCTCAGTTCTCTCCATCTCAATATCTCTCTATACAACCAGAACGGTGAGTGTCTTAAAAAAACTCAAAGAGTAGGTGTTTTACTCGATCAAATTAAACTTCAGGACAGTAAGTGTAGTTATATTAAAAGAGAAGTTAATCTCTTTCCTGAGATTAAAGTAGTCTTAAAAAATGTGGATCAAATGAAAATTCAGGACAGTAAGTGTAGTTATATTAGAATAGAAGTAATCTCTTTCCTGCACTTAAAGTAGTCTAATGTGAAAAAATTACACTTCCAACCAAGAAATGCACTGTATTTTCAACTCTTGTGATGGCATTTGGATTTTGAGCTGGTTGTTAAGGAGTACAGCAGGGTGGTTTAGTTTTAAGGATAATAATGTAACTTCATTGTTATGCACTGTCAAAGTACAGTAAGGCAAAAGACAACACATGCACCTCTTAAAATGGTTCCCATAGACTTGTTTAATTCTTTGTTGACTCAGACACAGTATATAACGTGAGAAGCAAACTGCAAGGTCCGACCATAAAAGTATAGAAACAGAGTTGCATTTTGGTGTTCATATACAAGACTCACAAAGGAACTGAATTACCTTAGCTTGAAATAGAAAAGCTCCTTGCTTTCATACTGAGTATAAGAGAATTTATAGCATTGTAAAGAAACACAAGGGTTTGTTTAATAATGCATAATAAGGTAACCGGCAAACATGCCACTGAATCGCTCTATATATTTTGCTTGGATTGTATTATTGCTGTCAACAGTCATGAAACGATCTAAGTCAACTTTTGTGGCCTAACAAACTTTTGGAATGTTAGGAAATCAAAAAGATGTTACAATCAGTGTAAACAGTGGGGAAGGGGCGTGGTCGAATTGTGTTGGAGCTATGCAAGGCATAGTTCCTTCATGTGGAAATATGAATTAAATATAAAACGATAGAACTAGCTGCCAAATATGGTTTGAATAAACAGTTGAAGGCAGTGAAGACAAGTTTCACATACTAGAAGATTAGGGAGCAGAACATTGCTCAACATTGCAAATCGGATCGCTGCCGACCTTAGTGAAAACCTTAGTTCTCTGTTTACCTGGCTGCATAGCAACATAAACTAACCCCATAGCAAGTAATGATCATAGCTATAAATGTAAAACCTGTAAAAACATAGAACGTGTTTACTTTATTTGTATGGAAATCTTATGGAAATATAGTTCTATTGTTTTCAGAACATGTAAAAATGTGCAATACTGTGAACGGTTTCAAATCAGCTCTCAAAACGTATCTTTTCACCAAAGCATATATGTTATAATTGTTATTATTATGTAAGCGCTACGAGAATTATTTCATAGTTTGTTTGGCGCTATATAAAAATTATGTATTATTATTATTATTGTTTCCTTACTCCGAGAGCGAAATGCCATCCATTTATTCAGAAGGTCAATTTCATTTTCTCTTTTCTAGCAACTGACAACACTGAAAAAGATGGTAGCATCTCACATGTCGGTCACGGTACTTCGTGGAGGGAAACGTGAGTGATAAAAAGAAATCCTCATGTGGTCTGTTTTTCTGTGTAATTAGTTTTTCTTTAAACCCACTCCCAAATGCTTCAGCCCTTCTTGTAAGTACAAATTTTTTTAGGATCTTGTTATCATATTTACATACATGTGTTAACTTTTGGTACAAAGAAAACCTGACTTGGAAATTATCAACCAATATCTTGATGGAGCAGACATATTATATAGTCAGGGGGTGGGGTAGGGGTGGGACTTCAGTGCTCTACTCCTACACTGAGGTGAAATTATAGTGTGGAACCCCTTCTATGAAGAAAAAGAAAATATTCTGTAGTTAGCTGCACTCATTTGGCTACTGTTAAACTGCCTGGAATGTATGGCAGTTTAATATTCTCATTGATAAACAAAATAGTGTTAACCGAATAGATCAGTCGTTTTACTTGTTACACTTGTTTCATTCGTGTATGAATTAATATGGGAGACCATTCGCCAATTGAAATTGTGTTACAACCTACCCTAAGTGTCAAAGTTCAGTTTGTGATGGGGGCTGGGGGGTATGTGGGCTTTGGTTCTTTGGGAGGGAAAATTCTCATCCAAAGTTCTCCAACCTTGAATTTTGAAACAAATTGCCACTTCCACCTACCCACCTTTTATTGTGTAATGTCTATTCTGTGAAACTGCATAGCACAATAAATATTTCATCTTGTTTGTCTTTGGGGGTTGGGAGCTAAAATGTTATATCATATAGGGGAGGGCGCTTAGATGCTTTATGCTAAGCCCCCCTCCCTCCCAAGCACTATAGGTGGTTGCACCCCTGCCCATACAATGCTACCAAAGTCTTACATAACACAATGATACAAGACAATATTAACGAGAACATACCCCCCAAGAATGTCCCTTGTAAATTAACATTAGGTGTATACATTAACACTATAAGCCACATACAAAAGTCAAATCAGAAATTTCAAAAGTTGTGATATTTTCCTTCATTATTTGAAAAGGAAAGTATGATTAGTCGAGCCAATGAAATTATTTGTAACATAATTTTTAGTATTGATATTATTACCACAGATTTCATTAAAATTAACACAAAATGCAAACAGCTACTGTTTGTAATGCTGGCATTAACCATTATTCTGCTGGTGGGAAGTTCTCTATGAATTCAGTTTTTTATGCTATTTAAGCAAATCATTAACAGAGACTAACCAGAACAGAGAATTTTCTGATTGCTAGAAATTGCTAGCAGAGTTGGTGTGCAGGCAGGGTTGGGTTGGCAAACCATTACTTAAAGTTTTCATTGTATTTTCATAATTCTATTTTTGTCACTTTCAGAGATTGATATACCAGAAAGTGAGATTGTCCCTGGTGATGTTATGGTGATTCCGTGGGGTGGGTGCACCCTCACCTGTGACGCAGTGCTACTAACAGGCAACTGTGTAGTCAATGAGAGCATGCTTACTGGTAAGAGCTCGGACTGACTTCCACTGCAAGAGATACTTCCCCCTAACGTACCTCTAATAACTGACATATCATTCCAGTAGCGCAAGGTCCAATTTGTGATTTTCCAATTCAACCTTAGTAGATGTTTGGGTGACAAAGCGTGGAGCATAAAATTAATGTCAACAGCAATGAAAGCTACCTTTGAATTTAAGTGCCCTCTAAAGTTGTCAAAATGTCAACTGAGATTAAATTTGGAGGACTGCTTCAATATCCTCTTGTGTCAAAATATGTTACATCTTGAATAAATGTAAAAATACTTTTTATAATCAAAGAATACAAAGGGATTTTTGTAACCTACTCCATGTAAGGCAAAGGGAATCTATGTGATAGTGTATGTGTGTGTGTGTTTATGTTTCACCTGCTTG
This sequence comes from Apostichopus japonicus, assembly GCF_037975245.1. Taxonomy (NCBI): domain Eukaryota; kingdom Metazoa; phylum Echinodermata; class Holothuroidea; order Aspidochirotida; family Stichopodidae; genus Apostichopus; species Apostichopus japonicus. The sequence continues at coordinate 12,034,254 of NC_092571.1, read as the reverse complement.
TAAACACTGTAAATTCAAAAAGTTTATAGTGGATTTAACTTCATGCTTGAATACAAGAACGCTATTCTTTTCTGTGAAGGGCCAAAGGTCATTTGAGGTCACAGCCTGAAAACCTTGAAAGCGTGATAACTCAACAGGTACATCTATCTTGAAGTTCATTCTAGGTTAATATAAGTCTGATAACTGTGTAGACATGATAACCACAAAAGTAAAGCTTGAGTGATAAATGTCTTACTTGATATATTGGTTGGTCCCCATTTGTGCAAGAATCTAGTTTGAAATCAGGAATGGTCAACACATAAGAATCTTTTTTTTTGTGTTACTGTTTAATATTTCCATGCAAAATGTGGCAAGAAAATAACTATAAAGCCATCTAGCTTTTTGGTCACCTAAGGTTTGATGGTTATTAAGCATTTTACATCATATAATAAAACACAATTCCATAGTAGTGATATCGTTCTTGAAGGGATTAAGATACTGTCTCCAAAAATGCTAGATTTTAATGGACACGAAGCTTCAAAATCTACCAACACATGTTTAAGCACTTTTGATTTGTAATTGATTGTCTTTTTTGCCAAACATTCATAAATTTTGTTTACAATTTTGTATTGATAAGTTCCCATGGTAACATAAACAATACAAGGCAATCTTCACTTTATTGTCCCTTTAAAGTTGTTGTATTATGATGTCACCTATTGTAACTTCAAAGATTGATATGCCACCCGGTCAAAGGTTACCAAATATAGACAGTGCCGTGAGCAGAGCACCATATCATAACAAAAAACTTGTCATGTGCTCATGTTAATATTCCTCTCAAAGAGTTGTGTGAATCTGTTTTTTGTCTTTCCAAAAACACTAGGTGAGAGTGTTCCTGTGACAAAAACCTATATACCTCACAGTAAGGATTCCAACGAGATGTACAATACTGCCTCTCACCTCAGACACACCCTCCTCTGTGGAACTAAAGTCATACAGACGAGAAGCCAAGAACAGTTACTGGCAGTTGTCACGAACACAGGTGGGTCTATTAACGGCAACTAACTTCTCTTTAGTAGCAACTAACTTCTCTTCAGTAGAGAGCTGTCCAATGCCATATTTACTCCTCATTTAAAGGCATTGAAGACTCGCCCCAAACCGCATGCGGCCATCTGAAAAAGTTAACTTTCTGTTGCTTGCAAGTGACGTTTTGTTTGTGTCGCTACAAAATGCAGACAGTAATGAAACGTGATACCTTAATTGTTATCTTTAGCTGGACCTGAGATGTCCATCGCTGTATCGTTTGTATACTGTGCTGTGGGTATTGACCGCAGCTGTATGTACTGACTGTACACTAGTGTCTAATTACCGACGGTAGTAAACTGTGTGTGTATTTTCTGGGATTGATGGTGGTGTTTAACACTTCTGTTACACCTCATTCGAAACTAGGTCAAATTACCGGCATTAGATGTTTCTTTTTGCGCGAGTCTTCACACCCTTTAAAAGGGATTTTCTGGTAGCTGAAGTTAAAAACTTGCTGGAAGAAATGGTCTGCATGTTTATAGGGAAAACCACATCCTCATAACATTTTGTACTGCAAAGAAATTAATTTTCAAATTTTGTGATACTTTGTAAACAGGAAATAATTTAGGGTTCAATGTTTGTGTAGCAGTATTGGAGGCTCTGAATTTGTCTCTTAAAAAAACTATGGTTTCTGTGTACAACAACACATGTATGTATTTTAGATCCTCCTGCAAGCAGGAACTCGCGAAGAAGCCCCATTGGCTTATCAAAGCCGAGCTGACCGAAGTCAGTCTCTTAGATTCATATTTAACGTCCATGATTATGAATTGTCAACAACTCTGTAACTGGACGACATACATTAATCTTGGAGTGACTCGAACCGGGGACCTTATGATTGGAAGGCACCAGCGTTAACCACTGAGCTTGCACTCTATAGGCCTACATACTATACATCTTTGCACTGGTGTAGCACATTGCCCAGTTTACATAGCATTTTGCGATGCGATACTGGATAAATTATTCCCCGAATTAATGCATCTGGCAACAGCAGAAGGAATGATGTCATCAGGGCAATTCATCTGAAAATGATCTTAGATTTCTTTATTATAATGCAATCATTTATCCAAAGAGGGAAAATAAAATTTCTACAAAAGAAATGCATTTTGATGCAATTCTTAATGCTGAGAACATTGACAGTCGAGCAAAGATTAGAAATAATAAGGTTACAAGGATAAATCAACATGATCATATTAGCCTGAAGTAAAGCTTTTGAAGATCATTTGCCCAGAACTTCCTGAATGGTTGAAGGTTGAGCCAGACAAAATAGGTTTCATTCAATCAACCATCTCTCAGGTTTAATAGGGACAGACAAGATATTGAGATGTTGTCTCTTCGAAATGAGTCTGACATTGTGTGCCACAATCGTATCCCTTTAAATAGTACTAGCCCTGCCACTTGTTCATACTATTTAATTCTGTTCGAAAGGATAAACTTTGAAGCGACTGACAGTTTCCTTAACTGTATTCAAACGTCCCTTTTTTTCTTCTTTGAATGTGTTTGACAAAAATTCAAGATTTCAATTTGTTTTTGTCCTAGGTTTTGCGACTATGAAGGGCAAGCTGGTTCATTCCATTTTATATCCGGTTCCTTCAACTATTAAGCTTTATCGGGATGCAGTGCACTTTGTCTTGTTGTTATCCTGTGTCGGTAAGTAGCCCAACTAGCAGCTGTTTCTTCCTGTTCGAGGCACGAACACACTCATATAGCAAAATATTATGATGTCTAGTAATAGTTTTGTTGTATATTTTACATTCAAATGATTTTTTCTCTGAACTTACATGACATTTACAATTCTCATAGAAATATATCCTCAAAGATACAGATGCTCAGAAACAAAATTATTTGATGCAAGACAAAGTTTGTTTGAGGTCAGCATCGATCATAATGTGTAGAACTCATATGCATGGTATCTGCAGGAGGAAAACAGTAGTGTCTCAGACTTAAAATGTAGATGCCACCCTTTCCTTCTCCTCCCTTCCCCATCACCTCTCCCTTCCCCTTCTCTGCCTTCCCTTCTACTTATCACCTCCATCACCTTTCCACCCTCTCCCCTTCACTGCACCTCCCTTTTTCTCAACTTCAATCATCATCACCTCACTCCTTACCCATCACCTCACCTCTTCCCCATCACCTGACCCCTTTCCCATCACCTCACCCCTTCCCCCATCACCCATTCCCCATCACCTCACCCCTTCCCCATCACCTCACCCCTTCCCCATCACCTCACCCCTTCCCCATCACCTCACCCCTTCCCCATCACCTCACCCCTTCACCATCACCTCAACCCTTCCCCATCACCTCACTCCTTCCCCTCTCCTTTTTCCCTTCTCTCCCCATCCCCCTGCCCCTCATACACTCTACCCTCCAGGAACTTTGTATGCTCTGCTGGAGGTCAAAGTTCATTTAACAGAAGGTTCAGTTACATTACAGACTTGTGTAGCTGCTTTTACGTATGTATGTGGGTTGGAATAGTGAGTCATTTTTTGACGTTTCACTGTCAGACACATTTGCAGTTTATCTCGTTCAGAGTGTGCATGCATGTTGAGAAACATTACTTCCCAAGAACAATGAATTTGTCTGTTGAACAAGAAATTACTTGACTGTGATGATATGTGTCAGATTCTGAAGAGAATTGCAATACATTAATTGTTTTTCTTGTTCTTCTTCTTCTTCAGCTGCTGTTGGGTTTATCTACGATGCTATCATCTTGTCTACGATGCACGAGGTGATACATCTGACTTATCTTCCACCAAAATGTTTTTACCGAATATTTCCCTATTTTTCAAAATTGTTTGTTCTAAGATACGGCTGGTGTAGGATAGTTTTGTTTAGTGTGGGAATGTTATAAAACCAACAAGCTAGAAAAGTTTCAGTGGAAATTATCTTTTTATATCTAATTTGGTTTGCAAGATATTCATCCTTAAACATCCTTCCTATGTCTAGTCAACAATGTTCAGGCATTGATCCAGGGAGGATGAGGAGGGTGCACAGCCCCACCTTCCCCCCCCCCCCTTTTTCACTCTTTCAATCCACATAAAACTTTAAACAGAAATTATTAGCACAACCTTGCATGTAGACCTAATTATAGACCTAACTTGATAGCCTAAATATTCCTTAGTATGCACTTTTTAACATTTAAAGTTTTTTTTTCTTCCTGGGGAAAATCTGATTTCAACGATCACCCTGACCAACGACCATCACCTCCTTTTTAAAATCCTGGATCCACCCCTGATTTTATCATATCTACCAAGTATTACCCAAAGTAAGATTGTAATTGATTGAAACAAAGATACTTTCATAGATTTTGCAACAAAGTTAAAGACAAACGGTAAGGTGCTTAATGAATTTGATTAACTTCTCAACATTTTATCACCGTGACACTCTTCACATGAGTATTGAATGGATATTCCGGTGGCTTGAAACGATTGCGTAGCAAATTGCTGGAAATTTCCTGCATCATTCTGTAAAACCACATCATGATAGCAAATTGTATTGCGGAGATATGAAATACTAATATTTGGTGATATTTTTGCAAAGGTTTCTGGCAACAGCAGAGTGAATGATATCATCAAAACAATTGAGCTGAAAATATGTTCACTTTTTTTCATAACATTTCAGTCATTCATTATCCACAGAGCAAAATAATATTTCTACGACAGAGTTGAATTTAAATGACATCGTCAAAATTTCTCAGAAACAAATGTCTTTTCTTGCTGCCCTATAGGCTAGTGTGAGAGATATCATCTTTAGTTCGGCTGATGTCATCACCATAGCAGTTGCCCCAGCCCTGCCAGCTGCCCTCACCATTGGCATGGTATACGCTCAACTACGTCTGAAAGCCGCTGGCATTTTCTGCATAAATCCACCGAAAATCAATCTATGCGGTATGATGGATGTTATCTGCTTTGATAAGGTAAATCCAATTATCTGACACCCAAGAGAAATGGAACAATTCCCATTCTCTCTGTGAGTGGCAAATCAGTTTCCGATTCTGAGTGGGGAGGTTTTTAGCTTTCATGGTTTTCTGTTAAGAATTTGGGTAATCCCTTTGTGCAGTCTTAATTCTCTGTGATATTTTTCTTGGTAACTTTGTCAGCATTTTTCTTGCGATCAATGCTACTTGATAAAAGGTGTTTAGCTAACAAACATCTCAAAAGAGAAGGGACTCAATATTTAATAATTTATATAATTATATTAATCAACATTTATTTGGTGACAAATACCTACTTGCAGACCTATATTATCTAATGTATAATATAATATATAATATAATCAATGGTAGATTTGCTTTAATTTTCATCATTTGCAAGTATTTTATTCTTTTTTTAGTTATACTAGCAAAGATTTAAAGGCATTGCTTGTGGAGCTGCATGCAATGCCTTAAATATTTGTTAGTATATCTAAAAATTTCAAATATTAGGTTTTGCACATTTGACTTAAATTACCAATCACTTTGCCAAGCACAATTATTTATTTTTTTGCACAGACTGGCACACTGACGGAAGACGGTTTAGATTTCTTTGGCATTCATCAAGTTATAGGTGGAAGGTAATATACTTATTGGCTTTATCTCACTTTGTTTGCTATTCTTAATTCATTATGATGTTCAACCTGGTTTAGCCCTCGCTTGGTTTATACCCAGAAAAAAAAAACGGCCATTTTCCGGGTATCACGTGATCTACGAGGTAACCAAGGCTATCTTCTTTATCTTAGCTAATGAAGAGCTTTGAGGAAGAAGATAAAGGAAGACAGCATTGGTTTCTTCGTAGATCAAGTGATACCCGGAAAATCATCGTTTTTTCCGGGTATAAACCAAGCGAGGAATAACTAGGTTGAGTTTGTAATATTAGTAGAGTGCAGGTGCATGTAAGCAAGGGTGCACTGTGCTTTATGTTCTATATTTATTTATTTTTTAATTTTTTATTGAAACTCCTAAGCAATGCAAAATAAAAGTTCTTCGGTAGGTGTTGTAATATAAATTAAAAACTAATTTGAATTTATGTATTGTCCATGTTCAGATATTTGGTGATTGTTAGCCTGTTGGAGTATTAACACATTATCTTTTCATGTACCAAACATACATTTTACCATCAAGTGTGGTTACCAGGAGAGAGAAAAACAAAACTGTTAACAAACTGCTTATGTACTGCAAAAAAGAATCCGTAGAGGTAAAGATAGACAAGTTAGAGGGCATGATTTTCGATCCTGGCAAGATCTTAATTCTAATAGAGGTTAACTGAAACAAAAATGGATTAAAGACAAATTTACAAGGAGACAGATGGACACAGCTAAATTGGACAGACGGCCAAAAGGGACAATAAGAAAGAGCAAAATTATTGAGAATTTTGGATAGCAGATTATGTCAGTGTAGCACAAAATGCAAGCTTAAAAGGTGTGAAGACTCGCGCAAAAAGAAACGTCTAATGCCGGTAATCTGACCTAGTTTTGAATGAGATGTAACAGAAGTGTTAAACACCACCATCGATCCCAAAAAATACACACACAGCTTGCTACTGTCGGTAATTAGACACTAGTGTATAGTCAGTACATACAGCTGCTGTCAATACCCACAACATAGTGTACAAACAGTACAGCGATGGACATCTCAGGTCCAGCTAAAGATAACAAGGTATCATGTTTCATTACTGTCTGCATTTTGTAGCAACAAGAGAAAAACTTCACTTGCAAGCAACGGAAAGCTAACTTTTTAAAGATGGCGGCATGCTGTTTGGGGCGAGTCTTCAATGCCTTTAAAGGAGCTTAAGCCTATGTTTAACTCTGCTTTTAATGCCAGATATTACCCTTGAAAAGTTTATATACTGTTACTTGTTTATAAATCGTAAGTTATATGTTTATCCCAACAACTTACAGTGAAAATGCCATCATCTGGAGGTATTTAAAACCTTCTATATTTTATGGTAGTTCTGTTTTGTTTGTTCCACCCCTTCCCCCCCCCCCCCCTTTTTCTGGCCGTTCTTTCACCAGTCTTTCGGGTTTGCTGACAACCCTACAAGACATAGCCACTGGTCCTGCCTTATCGGTACTGGCTTCTTGTCACACTCTGACACACATCAAAGGAGAACTGGTTGGAGATCCGTTGGACATAAAGATGTTTCTCGCTACCGACTGGGTGAGTGCTTGACATCGTTGAATTCAGATTGAAGAAACAGGGGAAGAATGGGAGGAGTGTTTTTAGATGTTCATTTGTTGTTATTAGTGTCATTTCTACAAAGTCTTCACTCAAGATAGTATGTATGTATATTAGATCCTCCTGCAAGCAGGAACTCGCAAAGAAGCCATCATTGGCTTATCAAAGCTGCAAGCTGACAGAAGTCAGTCTCTTAGATTCATATTTAACGTCCATGATGATGAATTGTAAATTTTCAACAACTCTGTAACTGGACGACATACATTAACCTTGGAGTGACTCGAACTCAGGACCTTATGATTGAAAGGCACCGGCGTTAATTACTGAGCTAACACTCCTTAGCTCCTAACACTCCTAAGCTAACACTCCTAAGCTAACACTCCTAAGCTAACTCATCTAGTAGGGTGGGGATGGGGGAGAGTGTTGGGAAGGCTCAATCTTTCTCTGAAGACATTCTTATTTGCAATTTATTCAAGATCCTCATGATAGGGAAGGGTATAGGATGACAGACAGAGAGACGGATATATCTACACACACAGTTATGTGTCAATTAGTTGTATGTCACAGATATAGACCTGTTTATACAGCTAGCTGTATATTTTTCTGACGAATTGGTATCAAAAGCATGATTGTTTTTCGTATTGATTTTGGTATATTTTCAACAAGATTTTATGGTAAATTATAGAAAAATAGCAAATGCAGTTTATTGAGCTTGACTGGTAAAGTTATGGTTCTTTAAAATGGAGAGAAAAGTCAGCTTTTCTTTATATTACATGTTATGAGAAGTTTTTTTTATTGATACGAGAAAGTGGGGGGGGGGGGTTCATAAAGGTTTCCTGTGGTGGAAGAACTCTCGAAAGGTGTCATGGTTTTATCAATTTGCAATTTTTAAGGTGTGTGTTACATTTGGTAACATTGCTGTCGTAAGACTAACAGAACGGTGAGATGAATCCATCACAATTAATCAGTGGATTTGCTAAAATTGCAAAATTGTGAAACTGTTTTAAAGTAGGGAAACAAATGGTGCAATCATCTGTCCGAAGGTGCTAAGTTAAAAACAAAAGAGGTATGTGTTGGCATGACGATGGCTGCAAGCTTACCAACATGATAGTGACGTTATTTATAGCTGAACACTTAAGAATCTCTCGTCCCTAGCAGGAACCAATTTCTTGTTTACAATCTCTTTTACAGATTAATTTTTAAGGAGTGTATAAATGTTACATGAACTTTATGCTTTCTTATTTATGTAGTAGAGAAAGAACAGGCAGTATTGCCTTAATAGTGAGCCTTATTTGATCCAACATTTTGGGCAGAAATGTTTTGATTTATTTTTTAAAAATGTCTTGAATGATTACATCTGACAGGCGCTGATGGAGCCAACTGGAGAGAATAGCGAATCAGACGCCGCCAATAAGAGACTTCTTGTCCGAAATCACAAAGTTCATGAGGTATTTATAGTCCTGTTTTAATGAGTCCTTCTGTAGTCAATCCCATATGTATATTTATCTTTCTAGAACTCTGAAACGATGTATCTGATATTCATATCGAATGAAGTCGGTCTATAAATTTACCTGAAGTAAGCTAAACATGCAATGCTTTAAAAATCTTTCAACATACCATCTAAAGGCATAGATGGGCATATTTCAGGCCGATGCCATCATTTACCTTATCACAATCTTTCCTCCCCATTCAAATCAGTGCCTGACCCAAGTTATGTGTAGGTGTGAAGTGTTTTTGGAGATGTGTCACTTTTGACCCCTTTTCAGTACTTGGGCTCTCACAGAGACACAAAAACACAATAAATTTCCCAACAAAAGTGTTCCCAGCCTCTTCAAATCTGTAGGAAGGTATAATGTTTACAACCCCTAACCCAAATTATCTATAGATACATTCGGGATGGGTAGCAATCGTTGGCCTTAACAGTGCATAGTCTTTAACAGGGAAACTATTACACAATACACAGTAGTCCCTTGCTGTGTTAGGTAGTACTTAACATATGGATACTGATCATAGTGATCATCAGGTGGTTGCTAAGAGGAGAATTCTATACAAGTCTGTCTGCAGCAATGTATGACTCATGCGCCACAGGTGTTATGCTTCTATTCACGCTTTATAGAGCTGTAAACATTTATGATGTGTAACATGTCTTGTAATTATGTTTTAATTGTTGGAAAGAATGCCTGCATGCTTCGTTTCATCCGAATATGATGTGTGCGATTTATTAATATTGTCATTTTCTTTTCGTATGAGAAAGGAATGCCTGCCCACTTTGTTTGATCCAGTAATGATGTGCAATATAATATATATCATTCTTTTAATTATCCGTTGGAATGCCTGCATCCCTTCTCTTCTTTTTTATTGTTAATTTTTTTTCCTTTGTCTACGATAATCTCTCGTTTTTCTCTTCATCAGGGAACCCTGGAAGTGGTAAAGTTATTCCCATTTGTATCATCTCTTCAGCGAATGAGTGTTTTAGCCAGGACGGATGCAACATCACCAATCACTGTCTATACGAAGGGTGCACCAGAGAAAATAGCCTCCTTGTGTGACCCTGAAACTGGTAGGTTTCAACCATATGCACCTAGTAACATTGTTCTGTACATCATGCAAAAATATAATATTTTAGTGAAAGAGAGAATTTACCAAATCAGAAAAGCTGAATGGATCACTGACAGTTTCTATCCTGTGGAATGGAAACAGTTAATTAGAACTTGCAAAGGCCATTCACATATAACAGCTTTCCTGCTAAAATGTTTGGGCTACCCACATGCCAAAAAAAAAAAGGAATGATAATGGTAATAATTTTTACCTGATGTTTGGTTCCTATTATACCTGATATTTGTACCTAACAACTGTTTTATAGCATGCAAACAAAACGCTGCCTAGAAGGCAGTTATTATACAACACTAAGCAGACACACATTAATGTAGGCAGAATCCAAATTTGGTTTTGTTACAGACACTTCATGTCGATGGTCCATCCTATGCACAGTTTTAGTGCATTTTGGAATTTGTTCATTTCCCGCTATGTGGAAGACCATTTCAGATGGAAAACCGTTAATCTCTCCTGAATGAAAACTTGCAACTAGTGATCCAATCCACAGCGTCCCTATGATGCTAGGTCTCATTGCTTCTAATGTCACCACTGTTATCCACTCGACCATAACACTGATGACATAAAGCATCAGTTTGCAAAACATATAGCATATTGTTGTGACCATATTGTTCTTCTATTAATCAGATTTAAGGGATTTTCCCCCCCCAAAAAAAACACAGTTTGGAGTGAGCAGTGCTAAGTTCTTGGAAATTAGTAAACATTGCAACACACTGACACTTGTCACCATAACACTGTGTTTGTTTGTTTGTTCATTTATTTATGTATATATTTAGTTATGTATTTATTTGTTTATTATTTATTATTATTTATATTTATTTGTTTATTATTTATTATTATTTATATTTATTTGTTTATTATTTATTTATATTTATTTGTAGTTATTTTTATTTATTTATTTATATTTACTATTTATATTTATTTATTTATATTTATTCTTTCTTGCTTTAATATAGTTCCACACAATTTCAAGGGAATATTGGAAAGCCATACCAGGAAAGGTTTTCGGGTGATTGGACTCGCCACCAAAGTGTTAGCTACAGATGTTACGTTTACAGAGGCAGACCAGACGAACAGGTATCAGACTAATGCATCTCGAAATTATGTCCACCAATTAAGAGCCATTTGTGTGTGATAATTTAGGACTATGGGACCCCCAAAAACAAGCATGTTGTATGTAACATGTTGTGTACCTAGGAAGCTAAGAAAACAGATTTGTTCTTGAAGGGATGTTACGCTTAATACCGAAGTTAACTGCTCTACAAAGTTTATGGAAATTATCTGTAGGCAACAGCCAAGTTAATGAAATGTCAGAACTGCAATTTTAGAAGAAAAAAATGATTTTACTTTTCTTGATAAAATTGACATGATTTTTCCTATCATGGAAACATAACACATAAAGGCAATTTGAAGTAGTGTGTTATTATATATAGGCATTATATAGTCATTACTCTGATATATACCAGAAAAAGGAAAGTTTGCTTGAAACAGGTAAGAAGAAAGTGTGAACAAACTGCTTCACTACTGCTCAAAGCCTGTAGGTCTTATGGTTTCTATCCTACCAGGATCTTCTTCGGAGGCAGAAAAGTTTGCTTAGCAGTTTTGGGGACGTTTGTTGATACCATCCGTATCTCTATAATAAAGGTTATTGTTATGGCTGGGTGCACATAAATTTTTTAATGCCCATTGCATGTTAGTGTGCATTACGTTGGATTTGAACCTTCTTCTCTAATGAAATCATTGAACTTTCTATTTTTTATTATAACAGGACCAAATTAGAGTCAGGGCTGAGTTTTGTCGGGCTGCTGGTGATGCAGAATCAACTCAAACCGGAAACTGTGAAAGTCTTCCATCAGCTTCACTATGCTGAGAAGAGGACAATCATGTTAACAGGTAAGGTTAGGATAGGTTAACATGTTAACAGGTAAGCCATCTTACATTAACTTCTTGGATGATTCCATTGAAAATAATTTCCTGTGAGGCATTTAACCGGACATTGTTCTGTTGAAAAGAGGGGAAGTGGAGACGGGGTTGGGGGGGGGGTTGGGATTGGGTGACTCTAATAGTCTGCATCATCTCACATTATTGTACCATAAAGCACAGAGTAACTAATTTATTATTCACATTTTGGACAGCAATTTTCACATTTATGAATTAAATTCACATAACATACCGGAAATGGTATGACTCACTGTACGAAAATATTCGCTCTGCCAAATTCAGGATAAATTATTCTTTGTCACTGATCAATCGCTCCATTGCAAACACATAATCGTAACGGTTTGGTTGAAACATTTACAGTTGCTCTGTGTAAACTCTTTGTGGTATCCTTGGCTGTTAATGGCATTACGTAGGACTCAATTTGGGGCTGGGCACAGTGAGTAGGTGTGGAATTAGGATGTCTAGGATTTTGTGTGCCGAAATTAATCACATCTTTTGTGTTCAGAGGCTCGTCATGGTAACAGGTGATACATTTAGCATTTGTTTGTTGTTCTATCCATATATTTGGCATAAAGCAGATATTTTTTACCAATTTGTTTTCTCTCTTTTTTTTGGGGGGGGGGGGGAGGTGGGTGGAAGAACATCTTTGTTATCTATGAATCTGTGAAGTCTAGTCATATCTAGTACTAATTGTGGTTTGCTTTGGGCACAGGAATGTACACAAACTCTCTTTAATAAATTGTATGCAATACTAGGTTAGCATATAGACACTAATTGGTTTGCGTGACATGCACAAGTCCTTGCATGAAGTCAACAAATGTGTGATAGGTTTTAATATGTATATTTGTATGATCGGCAGTGTTAGCATATTCCTGGTAATAGTTTGACTACATCACCTTATGGGGTGGATACCCCCCTCTAATAAACATTTTGTGCTCATGCAACTGTTTTAATTCATTTTGTAGAAGCTTGCAAATAGTGAAAAGTTAGCTACGGTTGTATGGATACCTTGAATAAGTAACAAAATCTGTAATAAACAAAAATTTAATGAAAATTAAAAAATCAGAACATCATAATATCATGTTTTGCTTTAATTTAAAACTGACCCGTTGGTTATGGAAATCGGATGTTGAAATCAACATCTAAAGAGGAATGCTTACAATTTGTTTACTCTATTTTAAAGTTTTTAATTAATACCTAGAGCTATGAAATTCTGTGCAGTTACACATATTGAGAAGATGTATTTTTTTATCATCATTTTAGCTTAAATAATTACAATTTTACAGGTGACAACATCTTAACTGCCATACACATAGCCCAAGAGAGCGGCATGTTTCAACAGTGTGCGAATGTGTACAGGATACTCACAGAAAATCAAAATAATGGCACCACCGTGCATAAAGAAGTTAGATATGACCTCCTGGACCAATCAAAATCCAAAAAAGAAAAATCGGTACTTTTTTTTCTATTCTTTGTGACAATTATTTTAGAGATTTTATTTTTGCTGAACCAGACTAGTTGATACTGAGTGACAATCATCACCAAGTGTGAATTTTGTGAAAAAGTAAATCATAAAAAAACGTTTTTCGATCATTATTTCCACATGATTATAATCTCTGAACTTACGTTTTTATCCAAAATTTTGCTAAATAGAATGAAGTTTATATGTCATAGCAGATTTTAGCAATTTGCAAGTATTTATGTATTTTTTTTATTAAATATATATTTGCCAATGATGTGTGTTGTTTTATTTATGTATGTTGTATCTATGTTCGTTGTTCTTACATCATGAACTGGGAGCCTAGGAAACAATTACTTTTGATTGATCCCACAAAGAAGACGTGTGATTAAACTAAAGCTGATATTTTATTAGCTTTTCATGAATTGTATTTTCCCCTCAATATATGTATGCTTATCTTTGATTACTTTTTGAAGCAATCTTACTTTGCGTGTTCTATCCTGTCCATGTCCCTTGCAGGCTCTGGGAGATCCCTTACTGATGCCACCATCCTTTAAAGGTTTTGTGACTGATGGCCCCAGTTTTGACATCATAAAGGAGCATCACCCACACATTCTAGAAGAGGTGCTCATTTTTTTTTCTCAAGTCGACAGTTTTTTTGTGATTCTCCTACCTATAATTCTCCTACCTGTATATATATATGTGTATATATACATATATATTTAGGGTGTCCGCATATAAAGCGGGAGGCCCGGGTTCGAATCCCGGTGGAGGCTGGAAGTTTTTTCACTGTTGTGGATTTTCCCACTCACTACAATTCCAATAACATATATATATATATATATATATGTGTGTATATATATATATATATATGTGTGTATATATATATATATATATATATATTTAAATATTTATATATATGCTTACATACTTTAGGAAAGCTATTTGCGACATTTATGTGTGCAAGAGAGTTTATTATGAATCTGCTCTATGTAAACAGATGCTGAGCATTAATTTTGCTCCTGGAATACTGGAAAACTTTGATTGTCCTTCAAAGATTTGTAACCTAAAATGGTAGCTCCTGTTGGGGCCAATGGACTTGTTGTGTCTCAGACAACATCTAGGATATTTTTGAAAGTGAGATGACAAAAGGATTTCACCTTAAAAGTTCAAACTCCAACTTTTATCATTTTTACCCAGGCTGATTTTTAAGATAGTTGACTTTCTGCTCCTGGAGCTAACCTGAACTTGCCTATTCACATTGTCCAAAGAGCAAAAGTAAAGCATTGAATGAAACTAGACGATATAATACGAAAAATCGAAATGAGGAGTACATCATTAACAATTAGAGGGCGATAGTCAAGGGATAATCGGCTCCGTAATATCCAAAGGGAAATCTCGACAGATCGGACCAAGAAATGGGACTCGCTCTGCTCGACTCAACAACGCAAGATTTCTTTTTCTGAATGTGATAGCTATATGTACCTTAGACAACCTCACAGTCAGTTTTTGGTTTAGCGATGATAAACTCAATGTATTCTTTTTTCCCGTTTTTTATACCAACAAAGCTGCTGGAGAGTGGGGTCGTCTTCGCCCGCATGACTCCGACTCAGAAGATGCAGTTCGTCGTCCTCCTGCAGCAGAAGGGGATGGTCGTCGGGATGTGTGGAGATGGAGCTAACGATTGTGGCGCCCTCAAGACGGCTCATGTCGGCGTCGCCCTCTCTGAGGAAGAGGCATCGGTCGCGGCCCCTTTCACGTCCAAAGTCCAGAACATTTCTTGCATACCGACCTTGATTAGGTGAGTGTTATATGTCTTACAGGTCTTGTGCTCTAATGACTGCACCATCCAGCCCCACTTTTAGTTCTGAACCCTAGTAAATGTTGTCATGCTGGGAGGAGCGGGTGGGTTGTGGGTGAGATGCCTATATAAAACAACCAGAGGAAACAAATCATGATACTTTCTCATCATTTTTTGATATTGTCTTTTCTTTTCGTTTTTGAAGGGAGGGCCGTGCAGCTCTGACTACTTCATTCGCAGCTTTCAAGTTCATGGCTCTGTACAGTATGATTCAGTTTACATCGGTCATAATACTGAACACAGTAAGTCACAGCCTGTCATAATACTTAACACAGTAAGTCTCAGCCTGTCATAATACTTAACACAGTAGATCACAGCCTGTCATAATACTTAACACAGTAAGGCACAGCCCATCATAATACTTAACACAGTAAGTGACAGCCTGTCTTAATACTTAACACAGTAAGTCACAGCCCATCATAATACTTAACACAGTAAGGCACAGCCCATCATAATACTTAACACAGCAAGTCACAGCCTGTCATAATACTTAACACAGTAGATCACAGCCTGTCATAATACTTAACACAGTAAGGCACAGCCTGTCATAATACTTAACACAGCAAGTCACAGCCTGTCATAATACTTAACACAGTAAGTCACAGCCTATCATAATACTTAACACAGTAAGTGACAGCCTGTCTTAATACTTAGCACAGCAAGGCACAGCCTGTCATAATTCATTAACACAGTTAGTCACAGCCTGTCATAATACTTAACAGTAAGTCACAGCCCATCATAATACTTAACACAGTAAGGCACAGCCTGTATAATACTTAACACAGCAAGTCACAGCCTGTCATAATACTTAACACAGTAAGTCTCAGCCTGTCATAATACTTAACACAGTAAGTCACAGCCTCTGTCATAATACTTAACACAGCAAGTCACAGCCTATCATAATACTTAACGCAGTAAGGCACAGCCCATCATAATACTTTACACAGTAAGTCACAGCCCGTCATAATACGTAACACAGTAGATCACAGCCTGTCATAATACTTAACACAGCAAGTCACAGCCTGTCATAATACTTAACACAGTAGGTCACAACCTGTCAGATTACTTTACATAGTAAGAGCACAGCAAATGAAACAGTTCTCCAGATTGATGCTAACATGTCTGCGTTTAATAATAAAGTTGTTTTTCCTTAATAATTTATTTTTCCAATGGTTCCATTTGTTACCTCTGATAGGTCGTACTGTACCTGGGGGATTTCCAGTTTCTGTACATTGATATTTTCCTCAGCATCGTCCTGGTAATGTGCTGTAAGTAGATTTTTTCTTTGAGTTTCTTGATTTTGGTGTGTTAATTGCTTTAAAAAATGTGATAACACAGCTTAATACATATTCACATTGAATGTTAATATTTTGTGAGAACAAACAGCTTTGATTGTGTTTATAATGTTATGTTGTTTGTTGTCATTTCCTGGTAAGAAAAATCTGTGACGCCATACATAGAGTATGCAAACATAACCCCCTCCCCTTCCCTCCCACCTTTAAAACTTGAATACTATCATAACCTTTGAAAAGTGGCAACGTCTGAGATTAAAAAAATACGCAAAAATATAGCGCTTGTGGAATGAAACACATCCATAAATTCCTGGCTATAAAATATTGCAGTTAACTCGCTGAATTTGAATGATTGCATCTGGCGTTCTTTTGGGACTCATCAGGCGAAGGTAGGAATCTAACCCCGGATCTTGTGTCACAGACCGAAGTCCGTACCACTCGACCACAGTGATTCTACTGGTGTGTGAATGCGTATAAACTGGCTTTGTATAAAAGTCAGTGAGGGCGTATTACCCAAGTATTATGATTGTACAGAGTGCACCCCTGGTGCCTTGAATCTGAGATATAACCAGTTAAAATGGATACCTGGTGTTCATAATCATGTGGGTGGGAGCAAATGCATTTAAGTCTAAGGCATTGGCTGTAACAATAGAACCTTTGAGATTATGTGAGTGAAAACTATCAAAAATGTAAATACCTTACATTTTAATAATCACAAAAATTCTATTTGTGATAATTTTGCAGGATTCCCCATTTCCGAAACATTTCAATCTTCATAGTCATTCTCTCAAAAACGTAAAATGTATTTTAATAGCCTTGAACTTCAAATCTGCTAATGAATGTAAATGTAAAGAAATCGATTGGATCTTTCGTATTAAGTCTCACATCTCCGGCCTCAACAAAGACTTGGGACCCCTTAACAACTATCAGTTCTACAAGCATATGTAATCCATTCTTTGCTCCTTAATCCGCTTCCTGTATAGTCATGGTTTATTTGGTTTTAATTCCATCATTGCAAATTACACTTATCTAGCATCATACTTTCATTGTGTTACATTTTGTTCTTTTCATTCGAGTATAGTATAAAGTGAATGATATAGGTCCTGAGGTCACTGGTTTTCGAATTCAATTACAGGCAAATTTTTCTTAGCTATGTTTCAAAATTGTTTATAATTACCGTGTGTCAGTTTTCCATCGTTCATCTTCAAGTCATCAGGTCGAAGGCTGTACCATCAGGAAAGGGGGGGAGGCAAACATTTTTCAAATTTACTGGAAAAAAAATCACTTGTAACTCTGAAAGAAAAGTTTTGTTACAAATACATACATTTTTACGACATGTTTTGCATAAATTTCTTTCCTTTTCTCCAGTCGCAAGGAGTCCAGCTAATTCGAGATTAACTCCGGTTAGACCTCCGACCAAGTTAATGTCATCTCCTATCATCGTTTCATTTGCATCACACGTTGCCATCCAAGCAGCCATACAGATCGCAGCTTTCCTTTTGGTTCAGAAGTGTCCATGGTATGTTAAACAGTAACTCTATATTCTTAGTAGTGATACTTCCATGGTAAACTTGTACTACGAGTACAACAGAATGAGTACAAGTAAATGACAATTCCCCTTGGTATGAATATTCACGTTGCAGCTTTCTAATTGGTGCAGAAATGTTCTTGGTATGTTGAAGACTAACTCTATATTCTTAGTAGTGATACTTCCATGGTAAACTTGTAATAGGATTACAACAGAATGAGTACAAGTAAATGACAATTCCCCTCGGTATGAAAATTCAGGTAGCAGCTTTCTTATTGGTCCAGGAGTGTTCTTGGTATGTTAAAGACTAACTCTATATTCGTAGTAGCATATGTATAGCATGGTAAACTGGTATTAGGAGAGTACAACAGTTCTTGGTACTGTATGTTAAAGGCCATAGTTTGTAGTGCCGTATTGTAGGCATTGTTTCATAGTACACTTGTATTTACGAGAGAACAACGGCATGAGTACAATAAAAATTAGAACTTCCCTCAATATGACTATGAGTAGGCTTACAAAGCCCTACACCGGAGTAGGAGTGCATAATCCTATACTAGTATCTACACTAGGTTTTCAAATACCCGAATATTAGTGCGATTACAAAATCCAGGGTGGAGTACAAAATCCAGGGTGGAGTACAGTGAACTATGTGAACTAAATACGAGTACAGATTCACTGGAAGCTAGATTCACTTAAAAAGCTCAGAGAAATGTAGGTCAGTAGCAGATCAATCAAATTTCATTACAAATGAGAAAGCACAATTCGAACATTTTTGGAAGTTTTTCCGATAGGCCCTTTTGCAATTTCCATAAGTACTTGATAGTGTTTGAGGAACAGAATTTTGAGAATTTCAAAACATTTTGTTCTGAAATTTGTTTCTAAAGAAAGTATATCTTTAAAAGTCTCTTTATTATTGTAATATTAGTAAATTTTGTGTATCTTACGGATAATCGGTAAATTCAATTTTGCTCTTTTTGCACTATAGGTATCTGGGTGCAGAGGAACTTCATGAGCCATCTGGCCACACCGTACATTCCTACGAAAATACATCGGTGTTCACCGTATCCTGTTTCCAGTATCTGATTTATTCTGTTCTCTTTTCAAATGGTGCTCCTTACAGAAATCCTATTTACACTAATAGTAAGATGTGCTTTTTTTTTCTTGTTTTTTCCATTTTTGTTTTTTTTTTGTTCTTTTTTTGTACTTACTTGTTTCCATGGAAACATGTGCATGTTATAGGAAGAGAGTAAAGTGTTGTGTAGTGCTGTTTTCATCAAAAGAGGAAACTGTAAATTTATAAATTGTAAAATTCAGAGAGATGTGTCATTATATCTGTTGTTTTAGAATTTTGTTTTTTTAGAATGTGTAAAAGTAAGTTGGCCTGGCGTTTCGATCCTAGCAGGATCTTCTTCAGAGGCTAAATGACAAGTAACAGAAGGGACAAGAACACGCACAAAATACAGACAGGTTAATGAGCATGGTAAACACAAAGAGATAGATATAAGGGGATTAGTAGACAAGGGATGGAGAGAGGAAAGCAACAGGGGAAGAGGAGAGGTAGGAGATAAACAGTGGAGGGACAAAGAGAGGATTAAGGGAACGGGGTAGGGTTTTTTTTTTTAGTTCACTAGTTTTATATTCTATCATTATGGATTTTTACGTCTGTGAACATTGATAATGGTGACCATTTCTAGAGAGCTCCATAGCATTTTTTCTGCTAGATAACTATGATGCCTTCGTATCTTCAGTTTCATGTTATTTCTCATGGCTATCTGGAAATACACAATATGCACTGAATAATCCAGGTTGTTTAATATTACCTCAGAGATTTTCCTCATCTCCTTTTCACCATGGAAACCGTTTGCCTGGATTTTCCGTAGCACGTCTTCATTAATTCTATCTTACGTGAGCATTTAGATGGACCTAGACAATTTTAAAAATATGTCCAGATTTATTAGAGAATTCAGACACAGTTAGTAATAAATACAGTGGAAAACTTTCTCAATGATGATTTGAGCACAGAAACACAAGTTGTCAATAGCAACAGTCATTCAACAATTCTGATTGCTTTTAAACTTCAAATCTGGTACCATTTTCTCGCAGCTGTATGCAAAAAATGTGTTTTCCCTCAAAGGGTAGGGGAACCCCCTCCCCTCCTCCCCACTAGAACCCTTCCCAAAGGTCATGACAATTCATCTACCTTTCTTCAGATTACATATGGTTACAGATTACATATGGTTACAGATTACATATGGTTACAGATTACATATGGTTATCAAGGAGTGTTAGCTCAGTGGTTAACGCCAGTGCCTTCCAATCATAAGGTCCCTAGTTCCAGTCACCCCAAGATTAATGTATGTCGTCCAGTAACAGAGTTGTTGACAATTGACAATTCATAATGATGGACGTTAAATATAAATCTAAGAGATTGACTTTGGTCAGCTTGCCACCTTGATAAGCCAATGAGGCTTCTTCGCAAGTTCCTGCTTGCAGGAGGATCTAAAATACATACATACATACATACCCTACCTTCAGTCAACAATTCTGATTGCTTTTTAACTTCTTTTTTTCCACTTCAAATCTGGTACCATTTTCTTGCAGCTGTATGCAAACATTGTTTCCCCTTAAAGGGTAGGGGAACCCCCCCCACTAAAACCCTTCCCAAAGGATCATGACAACTCATCTACCTTTCTTCAGATTACATATGGTTACAGATTACATATGGTTACAGATTACATATGGTTATCAAGGAGTGTTAGCTGGTGTTAGCTAGGAGTGTTAGCTCTAGGAGTGTCAGCTCTAGGAGTTTTAGCTCAGTGGTTAACGCCGGTGCCTTCCAATCATAAGGTCCCCAGTTCGAGTCACTCCAAGGTTAATGTATGTCGTCCAGTTACAGAGTTGTTGACAATTCATAATCATGGACGTTAAATATGAATGTAAGAGACTGACTTCGGTCAGCTTGCGGCTTTGATAAGCCAATGAGGCTTCTTCGCGAGTTCCTGCTTGCCGGAGGATCTAAAATACATACCAATATACATACATACATACATACCCTACCTTTCATATACTTTCTCCTTTACAGGCCTGTACATGGTAGCGGTCATCTGTCTCATTGCTGTGTCCTTTGTTATGATCTGTTGGCCGTTTGAGTGGCTACTCACTGTATTTCAGGTATACAGACACTACTACTAACTGTCTTTTTGTTATGATCAATATTGTTGGCAGACCCATCCACAAATAGGGTGGTCCTGAAGTTACAGACATCTTGTAGAATATTTTTGTAATGTGTTGTCAAGTTTAGTGCAACTAAAATAATTTTGATTATTCATTGTCATATTTTTTGGACAAGTCGTCGAGGTTACGTGCGATGCAGCCACTCGACAATTTGATCACATTTTCGTCAAGATGTAAGACTGGCGTAATTCTTCAACTGACTGGACTGAACTATACAAATTTGTTGATTTGTATCGTTACACTAACATGCTAAAGGCTACAGATCGTCTGTCCCTTCAGAACCACCGTGCATAAACTGGATGATTGCCTCAATAGGTTAATTTTGTTTTCCACAACCATTTCAAAGAACATTTGAATATTCTCTCAACTTTATGTATACTTGTTCTTCGTAAAAGCACCCCCACCCCTGGAACTATCGGTATGAGTGTTAATACATATCTTACCATGTATTGTCACAAATTACCTTTGTTCATCTAGTACCCATCATAGGTTCTTTTTTATTTTTCTTCCTTTCTCTCTCTTATTTCTTTGTATTGTTAGCATTTTGATATTTTTGTGTACGTACTAATTTTTTTATCTTTTTTTTTCTATTATTATTTTTGTGTAACTATTTCTTTTTCAGTGGAAGGTCATATTAGGAATCACATGGATGAGAACTCCACCCCCCTCCATCCCTGTCCCCCCCTCCACCCTACTCCTTCCCCTCCATCCCTACTCCTCTCCCTCCCTCCATACTCCCCCCCTCCATCCCTACTCCTCCCCCTCCATCTTTACTCCTCCCCCTCCATCCTTACTCCTCCCCCTCCTCCCTACTCCTCCCCCTCCCTCCCTACTCCTCCCCCTCCCTACTCCTCCCCTCCATCCCTGTTCCCGCCTCCATCCCTACTCCTCCTCCTCCATCCCTACTCCTCCCCACCATCCCTCCTCTTCCCCACCATCCCTACTCCTCCCCCTCCATCCCTATTCCTCCCCACCATCCCTACTCCTCCCCCTCCATACCTCCCCCTCCCTCCCTACTCCTACTTCTCCCCTCCATCCCTACTCCTACTCCTCCCCCTCCATCCCTACACCTCCACTCCCTCCCTACTCCTCCCCCTCCAACTCATTGTAATACTGCTATCTAAGTCATGTAAATAGGATAGTTACATAAACTGAGGCATAGTCTGACAGTCTTACATATTCATCATTACCAGTTTTAGGTTTTTACTTATGTTGTCATATGTTGACACTTTATGTTGTTATTGTTGTCTTTTTGCAGCTCGTTGCCATTCCAGATTGGAGATTCAGAGCTTCCCTTCTGCTGCTGGCTGGAATGAATGCCTTACTTTCCTACTTGATAGAGGTAAGGTAGCTCCAAAAATATGATATCATTTCAGTTGACTTATGACAGAGAGTAAGAACTGTTAACAAAGACTGCTCATCTACTGCCAAAAGCCTGTGTAGATAAATGTAAATGATTTCAGGGCCTGACATTGATGGTCTCAAACATCCAATAAAGAAATCCACCCCCCCCCTCCTCTATGCCTTCCTCCATTCACCCTCTACTCTTCATCACACTTTCTGCCCTTCCACAACACTCACTTGTTATTTCTTTCCTAATCCCCCCATTTTACCCCCCCCCATTCACCTAATCCCTAATTAACCCACATTTTGACACCCTTCTGCACAGTTTATCTCTGTGGCCCTTGCGTCACCCAAGTTATTTTATCTCTATCATTGACTATTTCTACTCTATTCACTGGTCCAATTTAGTTGTCTCTCCGTTCGTCTAATTTGAACGAGTCCTGAAACCGTTTTCGTTCCAGTTCATCATTGAAGAAGATTGAAACATCAGGCCCTCTGCCTTTATGCAAAAAGGAAATTGTGAACGTATTTTGTCTTTCTGTACGTAGGCGCTCTTCGATTATTATATCTAACACTCCATTAATACGTCACGTAGCTCCGACGAATTACTCAGTGTTGTATCGGGCTCCAGCGCGTAGTTTCATTCCGGTGTTTAAAATTTGATGAGATCGAGTAGGGAAAAAAAACGTTGCTTTAGTTTGTATCACTTTTCTGTAGTGTTAATTCTCTTCCCAGTGGAGACTGTCTGCGTTATGAGTTGCTGACATCAGTAAAATCCATTCGGTTAAGTTCTGTATGGCAGAGTGTCGAATGCCTGGGGAAAGTGACAATAATGATCGTTTGTAAGATCCAAGGATAAGACGGTTATCGTTATTTGATAAATGTCCGAGTTTTAACGGTTTTCTGTCGGTCTCTAACGTTCCTCCCGTAGGCTTTCGTGATCCCAAACCGAATTTTGAGAAAGTTTGCCAGTCGGTTCACCTGCTGGGGACGGAAACCTGGATCAGTGACAACGGAAACAAAATCGAGCAAACATAGTCAGACCCACGAGACGGAAATGGATCAGATGTTAACGAGCTTGTGATTAAAGGTGATTATCTGCTGCGATGAATGGCGAGAGGAAGGTCGTGCCAAAACTTCTTCTTTCATTATACTGAGCGTAAGCTATCCTATGTTACATCTTTGGATATCTTCATGTTGATCCGTCCGTCAAGACTCCAGTATTCTTTGGAAAAAAAACAAAGAATGATTTGGACAAAACCAAAAATTTCAACTCTATTTCAATTTTTTTTTAAATATTCATTTATTATACAGCAATTATCAAAAGTTTTCCGCTTTCACTCACTTTAGCATCTGAAGAAGATCCTGCTAGGATCGAAACGTCAGGCCGACTTTACTTTTACACATTCTATTACACAGGCTCCTCTAGTGGGTGGATGAGCAGTTTGCTAACAGTTTTATTTTATTTTCATTCAGTTTATTCAACAACTATTTAGTGATGTTTGGAGGTATCTAAGTTTGCTTGAGGTTTATTGTTTTACTTCTTACCTCATGCCTTACATTTTACCACAAAAAAAAGCTATAAACTACATGCAAAATATGCACGCACAAAATATCGCCAAAAAATAAAATAAGGCTAAAGAGTAAAATTTTAAGCCCTCTAGAAAGATCTAAGCTGAAAAATTCCTTCTCGGTGAAGTCTTAACATTCCAAGGTGTGTCTGCTCTGGGATAACTTGTCATGTGTAGCATTATGTTCACATTCTACGGGAATCGTACTACACACCCAACAATGATCACACAGTCACAGTCTCTATGCAAGGGGGACTGGGGTTGAGGGCAGCGGATCGGTCGTTCCGTTGTTTGGGGTTTCGTGCCCAGGTTCTTTCTTGGGGTGACTTTTCGTAAAATGTATCCCTGACAAATTATGATATTGGTACCTACGTCACTGTCAACAGAACCGGTTTAACTTTCTTATTGCTTAATATTAAATTTCAAGCAAATGTTGTGGATGGTTTGCATATAGAACCACATGTGACCAGACATATGAGTTTATTCCGCTAATCAAACGATGACAATGGAACCCAAAAAGAAAAAAACTTTGCAATCTTTGGATATGTTTTCTGGAACTAACACAAAAGGACTTGGAAGGTCCTTGAGTCTTCTATGGATGTTAGAGGGTGTCCTTTGTACAGGAGAGTAATTTTGATGAATGCTATTTTTATTAAGGACAAAGTCTTCTGTGTATTTCAAAATCCCAAAATGTCGCTGAAGAAGGCAATCTTTACTCATTACGAATGTTTTCCTGCGCACTGCTGTTTCGGTAACAGTTTTATCTGTCGATACTTGCCCCGAAATATCCTGGACTTTGTCAGAAACGATTAATTAATCTTCTGCCCAAATTCATCAACCTCAGTGTTTGTGAATGAACCAGATAGTGGGGTGTAGGAGGGGGAGGGATGTTTAATCCCACTGGTTACTAAAGCACTGTTTGGAATTTTATTTGGTGGGGGGGAATTGATTTGTTTTATAACTTTGAGGTATTTGGCGATAGTTGATGATCATAATCAATTTTCTTTTTGTTTGAAGTTTTCAGTCATGATATCGTAACAGTAACAAATTATGCATGTAACAGTAGTCTGATCATGGTTTTTATATTTCTTCTCCTTCTGTTCCTTGTCATTTTATGACTTTTGGGGAATTTTTTTTTAACTTTTTAAATTAACAATTGATATTGATGCTGAAATAATGAAAATCATTTTTTTTTACTTTTTAAATTAACAATTGATATTGGTGCTGAAATAATGAAAATCATTTTTTTTACTTATTAAATTAACAATTGATATTGATGCTGTAATAATGAAAATCATTTTTTTCACTTTTTAAATTAACAATTGATACTGATGCTGAAATAATGAAAATCCATTTTTTATACTTATTAAATTAACAATTGATATTGATGCTGTAATAATGAAAATCATTTTTTCTCACTTTTTAAATTAAGAATTGATACTGATGCTGAAATAATGAAAATCCATTTTTTTTACTTTTTTAATTAACATTTGATATTGATGCTGAAATAATGACAATCATTTTTTTTTTACTTTTTAAATTAACAATTGATATTGGTGCTGAAATAATGAAAATCCATTTTTTTTACTTTTTAAATTAACATTTGATATTGATGCTGTAATAATGAAAATCCATTTTTTTTACTTTTTAAATTAACAATTGATACTGATGCTGTAATAATGAAAATCCATTTTTTTTACTATTTAAATTAACATTTGATATTGATGCTGTAATAATGAAAATCCATTTTTTTTTTACTTTTTAAATTAACAATTGATACTGATGCTGAAATAATGAAAATCCATTTTTTTTTACTTTTTAAATTAACATTTGATATTGATGCTGTAATAATGAAAATCCATTTTTTTTACTTTTTAAATTAACAATTGATATTGATGCTGTAATAATGAAATCCATTTTTTTTACTATTTAAATTAACATTTGATATTGATGCTGTAATAAGGAAAATCCATTTTTTTTACTTTTTAAATTAACATTTGATATTGATGCTGTAATAATGAAAATCATTTTTTTTTTTTTTAGACGTTTCAATTTTATATGTTTATGTTTTCATTTTGTATGTTTCATAATCCAAATATTACCACTGTCATCAATAATTCCATACTGCTTTTGTTCCATATTTGTTTAATGGCAGTGAGAGAGAAAGGGGGTGGGGGGGGTATAAATGTTTTGATAATGAGTAAGCAATCAGTTATAAACCAATTTTTCAAATTAAGAATCATGAATTACAATAGTACGAAGAATTTGTCTTTGTTTTTCAAACCAAACGTTATTATTCAAATATGAGAGTTTCGCCGAATATTACTCAAGCTTCAACAAGCTGAACGAAAGTTCTGACCATTGTTGTAGGAAGTCTTGGTAGGCAGCACTGTGTCCCCTCCCCCCCCCCTCTCTCCTTCCCTCCCCCATTTTAAAGTCTCTGGCAGACAAGGCTCTAATATTTGGGGGAAACTTACTCCATCTTGGAGACAGTGGACACATTTTCAGGGTACACTCTTGAATCAAGTTGTATCTTTCACCGGTTGGATTCTTCCATTTATGGTTTTATGTATTGTCATCCGCAGTTTAATTTGAGAGCGAATCTTCACGTAAACCCGTCATTTACTTAATGAAATGTTAGTTAGAGATATCTACATATGAACAGTAGTCTGGCATTTTGTTTCTTTTTTCGTTTTAATATTATTATTGAGAATATCACTTTACATTTCTTAGTTACAGTAAATCTGTAAAACAGAATGGAAGAATCCGACGGGGGAATGATAGATGTAAATCCCTAGCTCTTCAAAGCAGTTGACCTTGTATGCCTTTAAACTTGTATTTTGAATTACAGAACCTTACAGACATTACATAGCTAGGCTTCATCCAGATCTTGTCCCACTCGCGAACGCTTGTTTTATTGGACGTTACCATTCGAAAATAGGTGGTCGTTGAGTTTAACAAAGGTTAAAGATTGGCAAAGGCGAAAGGATGAATAATGTAAATATTATTAAGTCACTAAATTAAAATAGGGAATGTGAAGTGTTGTACACAATTACAAAGCACCCCTATAAAATAGTGGAATATTCCCACCAGCGACGTGTTGGACACGATCACTTCTTTCTAGTGAAAACAGGAATTTGTTCATGACCATGATAAATCCGAACCTAGAACCTGAAGTCTTGTAAATGAGACTGCTATCCTTATTATCAAAATAGGAAACTCTACACAGCAGCCATTTGTTTAAGTTTCCTTGTGTATATGTTGTCCTATTCTTGCCAAAGAATGTGAAAAGGGAGCATCAATATGGAATATGTGACATCTCTGAATGAAAGCTGATCTTTGTGTTTCCAAGGTAACAAGATCTCCCGCCACAAATACACACAAATATATGACTTCATTGTTTTCACTAATATTAACAGGTGTTTACAACCAACCATCATCGTTGAGACTTCTGATGAATTAGTTCCAAAACAGCTACGCAAAAACAAACCCATCCTGATTCGCAATCGTAATGTTCCTTCCGCTCACAGAGACTGTATATTTGATAAAGACCAATCTAACCTCATGGAACCACATATGAGTCAATTTTAATATTATTTTATTACAATGTTTATTTTCTCTAGAGATGTTTTTTGCGGTTTCTTGCAAATGCTGACAATTAAAATGATGCCGTTGTTGAGACCTCATACATCCGTTTTGGTGTCAACACTTATGGGCGGCCATCGAGGCAAAAAGACGGCGATAAGCAACTGTTATGAGCAGAAAGTCACTTTCATATTCATGCAAAGAAATGTAATGAAGAAAGAATTCATCCACTTAAAGCACATGAAACAAAATTCTCAAAACAACAAAAAATTACTCTTTGATTTAACTTAACAAAATACTTTAAAAACAATACAATAAAGAAAAACGCTGCAGAAGTGAAAAGTTTTATCGTAAACAATGTAAACTAACATAATAACGATAAATGAATAAGAAAAAAATACTAAACTAAGAGCGAACATAGTCCGTGATTTCAAAACTTCACGAAAAGCCAGCGCGCGAAAAAGATGAAACTGAGGGCGATATTTCAAAATTGTGCTTCCAAATCAAATTTTAATCCATGGGCACAGTACAAAGCGCTAACTAGATATCAATCATATATGGAGTGGCCTTCAAACCATATTTGAAAAGTTCTCGTGGAAAACATGATCATGCGTAGTACATAAATCGTCATAATTATGCGGTCACAGTCTCGATTTAAGTGGACTGGGATTGAGAATGGATCCTTCCTTTGTCACCCCGTGAAGAGTATGCTGTCCTGGGGAAGGAGAGGGGGGTCTACTGGGAGGCGGTAATATTTTTTAATGTAAGGTGGCTTGGATTCAAAATTGTGCTATATTTGGCAAATGTTTGAACTAATTGTATGATCAATATGTGGCATGGCACCCAACCCTGACTGGTACCCGGGCGGACCCCCACCCCTTACACTCCCCGCTTAGTACGCCACTGGTTATATCATAGCCTATATTGTAACATAACTAATATTAGGTAGGTTATGATGCTTTTGGGTGAAGGGATAACTACGGTAGCTCGGGAAGCAAAGGAAAGTTGCAATAATTCTTGTTATGTTAAAATCAAATTTCTGAGATTAAATATTGCAATTTCAATCAATAAATGGAAATATTCATATCATAATATTGGAGGAAATAGTAGATGTCTTGAGAAAAAGTTGGAATTTTGAGATAATCCAAAAGCTCGAGATAAAATGTCGAAATTTTGTTAATGAAAGCCGTAATTGCGAGTAATACCAGTAATTGTTCGAAGTTTCCAGAACAAAGTCCAAAATTGGAAAATACAGACGAAATAAGAATGCCTTAATTTGGAGTACTTCATTGTCGAAATATTAAAATTGAGATAAAACATTCGGTATAATACGTTGAAAATTAAGACTAAAATAGTCAAATTTATGAGGAAAAAGTCGACACCGTCAGGAAAAGTAAGCGAAATTTTTAGATATTATTTGGAAATTTTCCATCATCCTCATCACTGGGCCATCGTAGCATCAAGAAAAGTCATATTCGTCCGGACTAAGATGCCTAAACTTCTTACCGGTGATTCTTAATTCACCAATAGGCAGCATCCGAAAAGATAATATAGACCTACGTAAAACGAAGCTAAGAACCTATAGGGATTGTCCCACGTGACCTGGCAAGAATGAACCCCCCCCCCTTCAGGATGAGCTAACCCTTAAAACATCACCAGTGGCGTAGCCAGGATTTTTTTCAGTGGGGGGCGCTGGGGGGGGGCTTGACCATTTCCTGGGAGGGCGTCTTGTTACTATGTAAGCAGAGCGCCACCATGGGTTGGTGCGCAGCGTACCGAAATTTTTAGCTAAAAAGGCCGCCTAGATCGTCGGAAATGACACTTCCCAAGCCTTGTAAGCAGGGGCGTCAATCGGATTTGAAACGTGGGGGGGGGGGGACGTAATCGATTCGAGTATTCCGGCCGCAAGTACTATCTAAGCGGAGCGCCACCATCGGTTGGCGAGCAGCGTACCAAGAAAATTTCAGATTTCTATATCTGCCAGATCGCTGGAGATGGCACTTGCCAGGCTGGATAGCAGCCATCTAGTTGCGTGATTTCGGGAGAAAATTACAAATTCGTCACTCAGGAAATCTGCAATAAAGTTCATGCGGCCTTAATTTTTGGTGGATTATTTCTGTTATTAGTGATTCCAATTGACATCTACATTAGAACCCAGTGCAAGTTGACAAATGATGCGGCGAACTGGAAACCCCAACCCCATTTTGCTCTATGTTTCAGGATAGAATACCCCTCATTTGTTCAAACCAATGGCAACTAACCATCTGTGAATACATTTACTTCGAAATGGGCACATTATATTGCATCAAGTCGGTCAAGGAATGACCCCAGGGACTCAGATATAGGCCTATAGGAACGATGCCCCAAAATGTCCAGACATACTATAGGCGAAGAAAGCTATCCGCCGCGACTGCATGTGAGTTTCTCGACTTGCCGTCCTGGGAGTCATATCACAAAATTGTGAGTTTGACACCGGCATTGACATTTTTCGACAAATCTGCAAATTGCGCGTGGAAAATAAGGAAAGATTGACTGGGCTTTCAGTCAAGTAACATACTGAATGACCGAACAATATGTCAAACTGACATGATCAAAGATTGCGTCTGAACATTATTAAAGTTGTGATAGACTGATTCTCAGCGACAGTTTTGTCTCCTTTCTTGAAAATTTGTTTTTATTAGCGGTTTTAAGAGCATCAGGGTACGTCCAAGAAGTGACAAACCGGCCTATGCGCTATTTCACGTCCGGTTTTTCAGAAACTATAGCCTACTGCCGGTCCGCGGTCGAAGGGTCGTTCATGAGTGGTCATCATAGAGATTCGAAACCATTCAGACCAATGATATATTTTCGCACATGTAATTTTTTTTCGACACCCAAAATCCCAGTGGGGGGCGACTGGGGGCGACAAGCTTTCATGAGGGGCTGTCGCCCCCCCCCCCACGCCCCCTTGGCTACGCCACTGAACATCACCTATGGATGACTGCAGTGTTTTTTCTCGCGGACCCACTTACTTGAGGGAAAAAACGGCGGGAGGGAGGCCGAAAAACAGCGCATCCAGTTACCGATCCTGCCTGGGCTGTCTCAGTTATGGGATAACTGGTTGAAGTATATGCCCTCTAAAATGAACGAATGAAATTGCATCAAATATATGCATTATCTAAGAAATCCGACATTTTCGCGTCGACGCTATTTCCACATTTCAAGAGATACCGGTGTTACAGATTACATCATTAATGACGGTATAGGCCTATGTGATAGCGATAATCGTCATACCAATTCCCCAAACATCTAAGAAAAATCTTATTACATTTGGGACACATTCTAAATTTAATGGGGGTATTTTACACAGTATACAAGGCAGAATACTTGAGCAAGTCTAAATATGTTATGCGGTTACTCACTTCAATGCTTATATGTTTTAAGTGCATTAGAATGTATATTTTCTGTAATTTGAGATGGATTTCACAGTTGTTGAATCTAAAATATAGAACATCTACACGTTCATGACCTAATGATGACATTGGTTTCAAAATGTTAACACTGTTAACATTCTACCTTGAAAAGAGAAAAATGAAGAGAGAGTAAAAGATTTCAGATCTATAGTGGCTCTATGACATACCACATATTTACACCATGACAGCTCCCCGACACAACCCTTAAAGGGTGTGAAGACTCGCGCACAAAGAAACGTCTCATGCCGGTAATCTGACCTAGTTTCGAATGAGGTGTAACAGAAGTGTTAGACACCACCATCGATCTCAGAAAACACACACAGCTTGCTACCGTCGGTAATTAGACACTAGTGTACAGTCAATATATACAGCTACGGTCAATGCCCACAACACAGTGTACATAGCATCGATGGACATCTCAGGCCCAGATAAAAAATAACAAGGTATCACATTTCATTACTGTCTGTATTTTGTAGCAACAAGAAAAAAACTTCACTTGCAAGCAACGGATAGTTAACTTTTTCAGAGCGCGGCACGCGGTTTGGGGCGAGTCTTCAATGCCTTTATACTATAGTTTATCTGCCAAAGGAAGCAATATTTTTCTTAGCAATTTGAGGGCTTATTTTAAACAAAGTTCGCTGTTAGCCTATATATAAGCCAAATATGATGGTTGGATTTAATTACGCAAAAAAGCATAAGCTTTACGATAATATAAACTTGAACATGTTTGATAAGTTTATTAATTTTCAATCTGTAATAAGTTCAACCACTTAATTTCCTATCCCCTGACTGTTTTGAGACCGGGGGGGGGGGTTGGACAAATGGACTCTTTCGTAGTTTCTCTAGAATTGGACATCAATATAGGCCCAAGCTCATTAATAATTGGTAGGGCCACGTCGACCTTCCCCGAGTCCAGTCTCAGCGGGACCGGTCCTATATAAAGACCGCCAAGAGCCGTAGGCCTACTTCGTAAGTCCAACCTTTTCATTTGCTGCTATTTTATTACTTCGTTGTTAAACCCTTTTTTAATTTTAGGCCAGCCACCTTTCTTTCAGATCGCCCCTCGGATATCTCCCTTCGATAATTAAACATAGACTATAGTTTATATATATACAAGTTCAAGTAAGCCAATGATTATATAGGCCAACATTATAGGCTACTAGTGGGATACGGAATAAATTCAGCTTACTCAATGGTAATCAACATGCAAAATGTCTTTGTAGGCCTACATGTTTACTCGCTACCGATCTTATTTGATTCCTTCCTATCAAAATTGTGTCCGGAAGTAAGGAATAAACCTAGGACCAATCGGCCTTCTCGATCAGTAACTTTGACCTTCAATGTTTATTAAACATTTTTATTTGGCGGAAGCAGCCCGGAACCTCTAAATATATTATCTGCATACTGAGTATAAGCTCCACTCGTTTAACTCATAACCCGCATTATTAGCCTCCGATTACAGTGGCAAATATTCGATCGGGATTCCTAACCTGGAAACCCATCCATCCCGTTGTGTTTATAATACTAGCAGCTTCGCAAATGTATTTGAATCGCGATCATGAACTAATGACCAAACATCATCGTGACCATTCATCTGTGGCTATCACCCTTACAAATTACCAGAGCTTTTTTTATCGCATCATGTATTTACTCCAGAGTTGTACCATTAGCTATTGTTCACTGACTAACCCAGAGTCACAGCACTGTATACGCGCAAACCACTAAACTCGCAAAAAAATTGTAGCCACAAAGTAACTCGCGGCTGCAACGACACGTACTACGTGATCACCACGAGATCTTTACACGTATATGTTTGCAAACGCCATATTGAACTCTACTTCGTCAATGGGCCCCGAAACTTATTGTGCAGTTTATCTTTGATTGTCATTAACTACAGCGCTTTCGAGGGTATTTACACAAGAATCCGAAAGGTGAAACCTTCTTTTATCAGATAGAGTAAGTTTCGTTTTGTATCTCTTGTCCATAAAATATATTTTGGGTTTATAAAAATGTTTGATTTTCGCTTTTGGTCTCAACGATGTTATTATCAATATCGAGACTGTAACAGTGCTCCATAATAACATTGCTTGAACAGGCAAGGGTGTGTTCACAAGGAAACAAAGACCAAACGTGGTTTTGCGTTATAGTAATCAACGGTAAAATCTATTGCCCCATCTACTTGGGGAGACATTCCCTGTGCTCAACTGCTCAGTTAATCTCCCATAAAGAGAAGTTCATAGACATAAACTTTTTGACTACGTGACGAAATTCAGGGAACGTTGGAGTTTTGGAGTCTCCCAAAGAGATTCCCAAAACTGCAGTGTGCAGTAAATTGCAATCGTGCAGCGCTCATAACAGGATCACGGAAATTTACGAACTTCCTCGTTTTGATAAGGTTTCACTGTGTATCGAACGTTTGCGAGAACTGCAATCATGGTATTTGAAACATTTATCAGTGTTGGTAGACATTAAGAATTTAGTATCTAAGGTGCATTTTAGACGTAGGGATGCAAAATTATTGTTGTAAAATTCTAGGCTGGTAACTATGCTTGTATTTCACCCAGAGCGATGTTGTGATTGTCCGGTAACATTATAGGCTACAATAGGCGTTTAATATTTCTACGTGTGCTTGACTTAGATTTAGTATTAGCCTATCCAGATTTTCCATCAGTTAGGCTTATCGTTAACTGTATCTCAAGTGTGAGGAACACAAGTTGATCCGTCTGTTGCATCAGCCAGTCAGGAATTCAATGGATTTCCAGAAACAAAGCCAAAATAAAGCTAAGTTTGCATCCAAGGAAGTTTAAGTTACTGCCATGATAGACCATTGAGACACATATAGGCTTACAGTTACATGTAGGCTAGTTGCAAAGAGTCAGAGGACACAATTTATGTCTAGTTTGCATTGCTTAGTTCCTGAAAGTTAAATTGGATCCCCAGCGGCCATGACAATAACGGTGCACTATGTAACACAATACATCAGTTTTGATAAAAAAACAAAAACAAATCAACTAAAATGAAGGGTTCTTGGTGAAAGTGAAGTGGAATTTGGAGACAATTGCACATGATAGGGCCTGTGCTAGCTGGCAACATCTCACAGTGCAATGAAAACCATTTAAGGCCTAACCTTAACAAATATTGATCGCACTTTGGACACAGCATTGCCGAATATTTTCATACGTCTTTTAAATGTTCCGCGTGATCATTTTAGTTTATGAAGCAAATTAAAAGAGGTGATTTTATAGGCCTGCCCATTTTGTAGCATGGTTGAAAGTTTAACTTGGGGAATAAACAGAGCTCACATATGATTTATATCATTCTACACAGTGTACAGAAATCCCTAGGCTGCTGATTGTGCATGCAGCGTGTTTTCCACCCATGTTAGCTTTATTGGGAATCCACTGTGAGTCTGTAAAATTCATTGATTATGCATGAATGCATTCAGAGTAGTATTCACAACTTAATCTCATTTGACTGACAACCGCCTTTATAGCCAGTGCAGGATTAACATCTTTCATTTATGCTAATCCTTTACAAAATATCACAGGCATTATTAATGTTTGTTGCAAGACAATTGAAAGATTCAGTTATCCAGCCATTTTAATCCTCCTGAATGTATACAAAGCAGGCTTCTAGCTCTTCCCAGTTTTTACAATTTTTCATTATTTGCATTATTATCATAAAAATTTTTTTTGGGGGGGGGGGGGTGGAGAGTTGGCCAATTGTACTGTAGTGAGCTTCTTTATCATTATATTGATAGTATTAGTACTGTAGCTGCAGCACTGCAGCAGTACTCCTGTTGATATCACTCTATTATTAATTACTGTAATAGCAATATATACTGTACTTATGTATACCTGGTACACAACATTAGTAGCACTTAATCTGAAACTGCCGATTACACTGCAGAGAATTGTGGTACAGTGAATTTAGAGATTGTAGCCTACTACACATGGTTCTAAGATCATGCAGCCATTGGAGTATAAATTTTCAAAAATATGTCGAATATAACATGACCGTGTAATCTGATCTTTTTCAAAAAGTATGAATATTTGTTTCAAAAGTAACATAAAGATAGTTAATATTATGATATCTGGTGGGAGTCGATAGGGCAACAGTTGACTTGGTTTTCTGTGAAAAAGTCACCCTGGGAGATGAATATATCAAGACCAATGTTGTTAGAGCTTTATTATGTCACTCAAAATTTACCCATGATTAGAGCAACCCCAGTGTCTCTAGGTTTTATGATAGCAGTGTTGGTGTGAGAAGGATTTGTTGGTAATTTTTTTATTTACGTACTTGTTTTGCCAAGGTTACTTCTTAATGATGTGTACACCAGATGTTCAGTTACTCGAGTTAAATCTCAGCTAGCATTCTTGCACTGGTGAGATGTTTCACTCTACAGTACAAAAGTAACTGTAGAAAGTTGTTGGTTGAGGAAATGAGTGCTTCAGACTCCTCACATAAAAGCTTAAATTATGCAAAGTACACACTTTTGTGGGGATGAGCTCAAAATAGGTGCAAAGTTTTCAAGTACCAGTTTGGTTTACTGTTTAAAGAGGAACCTAGTACTTCTGTAAAGTTATCAGGCGAGGAGAGGAAATAATTTATCAATCAATCGTATTATAAGTGTTATTATATATGTATATACTGGTACATAAACTGTGCACATGTGAACTGGTATACGTACTGTACACTACATACAGTGCACTTCCACGGTCCATCTGGTACTGCTACAGTTTGTAATAAAATTATAGAGATAGCATTTGCTTTTCATCATAATTTATGCGTCTTTGAGCACAGCATAGAGTACTATTAGATTAATCGCATGGCAAGAATGGTCCACGAAATTAGCAAATTGCTAAAAACGAGGGATAAAGACTGTATGTAAACATAGCAGTTTTAGTACACAGAAACCATAGTTAGTACAGTATAGTATAATAGACGTGTTTCAGAGCTTTCGCAATGGCTAACTTTGACACAGACTGTTGGACACTAATTATTTAATTTATAACCTGTCAGCAGGTACTGTACTAAGTTGCATCTACTGTAGGTCTACTCACAACCATGGTACGCCCACTCTGCTGTGTCTATATATAGTGACATGGGAGATGATTTTAGCTCTTAAGTTGCCTTGGTCGGAAACCAACCTTTCGTTATAAATAGTCTGCGACCCTTCTCTTACTTTTTTTTATCACTCCAGTTGTGCGTACATAGATGAATACATTCACAAAAATCTGAATGTCTTGTACCTTAAATTTGCATATATGTCATTAGATGAGATGTTAAGTTGAAGATCAAAAGATTCTGCAACCAACCCCTCCCCCCCCCCCCGCCTTCCCCTCCACTTCTTAGGGTATTAATCCGAACAGAGGGGACAGATGTTAATTCCCTGCTTTCGAATTGTTTTGGTGGTTCCAATTAAGGAAAGAGTCCATGTACAGTAGTGGGTTCAGTTACCTTCAATTGTAACTGGTTAAGCACAAATAGGACACCTTGAACCAGTCTGACAAACAAACTGTATAGTACCATTGTATTAGGAACAAACGTAACTAAGTTGCACTCTGTGCATAAATGCATATATACTGTTGGGATCTCTCGCTTTGGTTGAGTAAGCACATCCCATGCCAGTAACTTTTCTTTGATAGTTGTGTGGTGACCTTTTCACATGTTGAAAACATCACTATTGTACCATGCTTTGTAACGACACATATTGTACACTAACTACAGATATTGGTTATATACTTTAGTAAACCATTTTGATCATTTTTTTAAATTATATTTTATAATTTATATTTTTAAAATTTATATTTTGTAATTTTTTTTTTTTAATATGCTTATCTAATAACAGTGTAAAATGGGTCCCTGTGATTTTCATTTGTTGACGTTGTTTGTGTTATAATTGCGAGTTTTAAGTTATGTTACCAAAATGTATTGATGTTGGTGTCAGATATACTGTACATATGTTGCCAATTCAGTTAATTGCTTTTTTTAGTTAATTGCTTTCATTGGCACAGTAATGTTACCAAACAGGTTAGTGTTAAACATATATCAAGACCGAGACAAATTTTTAATAGTCTTCCAAGATTACCAATTTCTGCACACTGTACAGACAACCGAAATCAGTAAAATCAGAAGGTCTGACCGATGGCTAGTTGTTTCCATCAAATTTCAGATTGCACTGGAACCTGTCCCCCCCCCCCACCCCCAAATAGGTAAACTGATCATTTGCATATTTTCCTCAATCACTTTTAGAGATTTCCTGAAAAAAAAAAATAGTGCTTTACCTTTATGATCCACCTGAAAGTTGAGTTTAAAGGTATGCTGTATTTGGCCCCAAATATGCTAGATATTCAAATATGGTCACCTATGGTCAAAATTCTTAAACTGTTTTTATTACAACCTTCAAGGAAATTTACCTCACAGGGACATTCAGTCATCTTGTGTGTTCCTTTTAAAAATGTCTGAGAATAATTTGGAGAGAAAAAGACCTCCAGGAAAGAACTTTTTGAAAACTTCTAGCAATTCTAGCATACTATAATTTGCCTAAAGCTGATTCTAGTCACCAGAACTGACATAGCATCCCTTCAACAGTGTACAAAAATCGGCTCTTTGTATTTTTGCTACATTTTTTTTGTCTTTTTTCGGGCAACCAAATTTGCAGTTCAGACGAACCAAGACCTGGATGTCTGACGGACCAACCAGAGGGGGAAAAACCCATTTAAATATTTACCCTGTACGATGCTATCAGTTACAGTAATATAATCACACTATGTAACCATTCGTAACTAATCCATGGATGTAATGGAGATGCGAATGATAAATAACTCACAGAGATATTGATGTATAATATAGATATTGATGTATATATTATTTAAAGCTCTTTGGGTCTTAATGATTCTAATTTTTTGAGGATTTCTTCTTTAGCTACTGTACTCTGAAGATGTGATCAAGTCACACTTAAAAAATGTCATCACATCGCCAGCGCCCAGCAGGCCGTGAATTATTCTTTATAAACTCTCTCAGTCAATAACCTTGCATATCGAGCTGATCCTCTTTGGTTAAGTGATGGTAATTTCAAATGTTTTTCCTGAAAAACGTTTTTTTTTTAAAGATGATATCATTATTATATAAAACAGGCAAAATTAAAAGGAGAATGTTTGAAATCAAGATTTTAGTGGAAGAATTTTTCTCTGTTTTGTTATTTATGTTCAGGCCTCATCTATGTCATGGGAGCATGGAAGTTGTCCCAGATGGAATGAACTTACCCAATGAACTAGAATTTGGAGATTCACTACAGGAACCAGATAAAATTGGTAAGTACAGAAAACCTTTTTTCTTTTTTACCTATTTTTTTTATTAATATTCTTTATATTTTATTAATTTTTTATGATGCAGCTGATATTCTTTTTCTAGACAGCTATTTCAGAGTTGTTTTCGGTAAAGATTTTGATGTTCTTTGATACTTGAAATCCCATCGCAATGTAGGTTATCAGCTTGCATATTCAAATTCCTTTAAAAATAAGTTAAAAAGTCAAAAACTTTACAAGTATGCAACCAGTAGCAGCACGGAATTACTATTTTGGGATTGCTACGTACCAACCAAGGGCTGGATGGCTCAGTTTATAGAACATGAACTGAAGTCAGTGGTTCAAATCCTGGTTCTAGCCAAAAATTTCCTTTGCTTTTTCAGAATTTTGTTTGTGATGGGCCCCACTCAAAGTTCCATTGCTGATGCTCACTAAAAAAAAAAATTCCAAATCAGAAAGAAATGCCAGTGATTCATATACTGTACCCATTTGAATGGTACAGTTGTAGAAAAGTCATTCTTTCCAAATGTAGTGCTGTTTGCACAGGTCTACACTGGGGCAAGAACCTATAAAAACACATTCAAGGTTGCAAAACACACTCTCTCCTCTGTTTTTCTGAATCGGATTTTGCATCTTTGAGTTTGTTGATCTTTTCACACACCGTATGTGATGTATGAAAAATCCGACTGACAATGCAGTCGACACCTAGAATAGCTAGAGACAAGATTTCAAGAATTGAAAACAAAGAAGTAAATTTTCAACCTAAATTCTTTGAATTCTAGAAAAACATAAAAGGTGTCTGAGTCTAGGCAATAAACATTTTTGGAATCGAGAGGAAAAATATTTGGAAGGCGTCCTAGTTCGATCGATTTGAATCTCAGTGGAGAAATTCTGCGGTAGTACTGTACGTATATTTACAAAATGGCAGACTCCCCCCCCCCCCCTTCCCGGACACAACTTGAAAACACCCAAAATGGAGATTTTTTTTGATCTAAAGATATTTTTGAGGAGTTGTCTATCACAACCATCTCTGTCATATTAAAGATTTATGATAATTGTAAATGTGATTCTCCTGAAAGTGAGATGGGCTGAAATGGCAGGGCTAGGGGGAGGGGGAAGGATGTGGGGAGGGGTTGTTCATGATGCTTAAATTTCATATCAGGTACCTGATGGTTGGGTTGACTTCTCCTTTAAGGCAGAAAATAAACCGCTTTGCTTGATTCAACCAGCATTCCCCAACCATCCCTTGAAGACGTTTACAGATACATTTACAGTCACATCCTACGACCATTTCTCTGGTTAATGCAGGGAACAATTTCAAAAGGATCTTTTCTGGTTGTCCCTTGGACAACCAGTCCCTTTAACCTTTGGTTGTCCACACAGCAAATGTGGTTGTCCACAGTATCTCCAAAAAAAGATGGAGGCTAATACCAATTTATCATCTCACCTATCTGGTGGTTTTCTTATTCTTCTTCTTACAAATTCAACCTGAATTTTGACATAATATCTGGCACTGTAGCACACTTTGAACGAACCTCCACAGCTGACCTGAATTGTCTGCACAGAAATATGGTTGTCTCCAAGGACGACCATTAAAAGTTTGCCCCAGTGTCAAACTGTTTACAGAAGGAGAGAATTCTGTCTCTCACAACCCTGATTGGTGTGAAGTTATTTGGCAAATGTTTGTTAGGGTTCATGACCAAAGAGGGCATGACATTTTTGTGTATTTTTGCCAGGAGTGATTGTACCATTGTTAAGGAGACTATAGCCAAGGAGAGACTCGATCAATATATTTGTTTTTAAACTTAACATTTCCTATAGTCGGGCGATTGATTTTTTTTCAGGAGCATAGTAGACCTGCTATAGTGTACAGTGTGTGCTAGTTCAAGTCAGTTTTTTGTAGCTGGAGCAGAGGGTGCTTCAGAATGGGGATATTTTGATGGGGTAGAAAGGGTTGGGGGGTGGGCCGGTGGTATGGCAGGTCAAATAGAAAACTGAGAATTTGCAGGGGGTCTTCAGCAAGCTTCAAGGCAGCAGTGTTTGAGACTTGTAAGCCAGAAAGTTTGCAAGTTATTTTATTGTACAACAATAGTCTGTTTGGAATACAAAACAAAAAGCCAGTGATAAAGTGCAAGGAAATATGAGGGAGGATGCAACGAGGATGCAGTTGGAGATCTGTACGCCCTATGGTGAGATAATGGCAAGGAGATGGGGGTGGGGAGGGGGGCACAACCAGGTCACACCGGGATGATAATATGCACATGTGTATGTGTGCACGTAGGTTTAAGACACTTCCAGTGCTGTCCGACCTGTTGAGTTTCGTGAGGGGAAGAAGGAATTGCCTCGCTTCTTAGCCTACCCGTTGCCCCACAGCCTCGTCGCTCTCTCTCTCCTGTGTCTAGAGTATCAGCACGGTACACCCTCAGTGACCCCCCCCCAGGTGGTCAATAACCCCTCGCATCTCATTCTACCACCCAAAGCCACTAGAAGTTTCTAGGAGTGTGTTTTGGTGCAGTTTTGTTTATCTGGTGGAATACATGCTAAATCTGCACCCATCCTGTTATCGCTTGGTTTTCACCACGTTGTTCCATCAATTTCTAAAACATCTGGTAAGTTACTCCGGCTCCATGAGTATCCTCATCAATAAGCTGTATTTTCAGGGGTGTATTTAGATTCCCAGGTGACCCGTCAACTAGCAGCCCGGGTATGTGTAGCGGTTTCAGGAATTCCAATGTGCAGGTACTTCTCCCCTCCTCCCTCCTTAATATAGACAAAAGCTGTCAGGTCCCTTGTTACTCCTCACGAGCTATTTGTAGAAATTAATGCTTTCTGTTTTCTATGTTTCTGTTTTAATATGTTGGAAGGTAGGGTAGCCTTGCCTTGGCAATTTCTACAACCTACTGTACAGGACTTACTGTACTAACAACATAAAAGTCCCTAGACTTTGTAGTCCCTGGGTCATACTGGTTCGAATTCCATTCTAACCGGTCTAGTATATTTGTCTTACTCACCTTATGCAATCCGTTACAAGTACTGCATATCCTGACTGGATCGACCTTCTTTCTTTTTTTCTTTCTTTCGAATTCTGATATATATAGCAAACAATGAGGTGCTCTTTACTCTAAGAATTGAGCAAATAAAAAATAACTGATAAATACAATAGTATAAACAAATTTGACCCCAAATAGTCCAATCCCTTTCACTTTGGAAAGTACATTTCCTAAGTACTATTTAAAGACTGATAAAGCTTTACTGTTTACTCGTTAGTTTACTTGACGGCACATTGTCCCTCCTCTCTCTGAGTAAAATGTGGCAAATAATTCTTAGACATATTTGTGAAATGTATTGGACCTCACTCCTCTTCCTTTCACCCTTCCCTCTCCCCCTCCCCCTCCCCTCCCCCAAGAGAAGATACAGAGCTGTCAAAATAGGTGTTTTTGTGCATGTTTGCAGTGTCATGCAGAAAGGAACTTTGAAGTGCTATTATAATGTGATTGTAGATTTGCCCATGAGTTTTCATACTCTCATAGACTTTTTGGCATTGTTATTGTTATTACCACTTCTAGGTCCGCAATAATTTGGGATTTTTTTGTAGCTTGTAATTTGTGAGTGACAATTGTGGACGCTTTATCCCGTACAGTAGCTACATGTGTAGTAGAGAAACAGCTTTGGGTGACAGCCAGAACTTAATTTTTTGCAGTTGTGGGGTGGTCAAAATTATTAGATATTTATTGCAAATTGTTCTATTGAAGTTTTCAAGCCCTCCAAACTTAATGAATAGGTTTAGTCTGCCTTGACTGGAGAAATAAACCAAAGAGACACTGAACAATTTTGAGCCCACAAAAGGCATTCTGAAAAGAAGTTATTTATAATTCCTGTTCAACGTCCCCCCAAAAAAGTAATGAAAATGTCTACTTTTAACAATTCAATTCTGTAAAACCTTAATAGAAAAGTGCAATACGTACCAAGACTAAAGACCAAAAATTTGGGTGCCCCAAGGTTGCTCATTGCATAGGGTTTGCAAACATTTTGATACTTTTACCTGCTCCTGGATTTTGGAATTTTGGATAACAAGTTTCTTTACTTTTTAACACTTGGAGTAAATAGTATACAGTTCAATATTGTAGGTACCAACAGAAAGGCAGTGTGGCATTTTGTGTCATTGGTCGAGACACTTTTATTAAGGGAAATAACAGCTTTTTCATAAAAAAAATTAAGGATCCCAACTCCCTATAACAAGCACCATCGACGTTGATCAATTTCTTGAAGCCTTACAGTAGGATATTCTCGGTGTCCCTGTCATGTTAGTCTCTTAAAACACAGGACCAGGATAACCAGTTAAGTTAGCCATTTATAATTGAAAAACCTAGATAGCTGTCTTCTTACTTTGGACAAACTATGTCAGGAGTTAATATCAACAGATGGTCTGCGGGCAATATCTGGCCCACAAAACATTTAAAACCAGCCTGCGAAAGCAAAACAGGTCCACACTCTTTGCACTCATCGGGGTATCGGGACCCTTGATGCGGTAAGGTTAAACACACTACCAATCTGGCATTGCACATGAATTGCTGACAGCTGGATAAATGGGAAATTGACTGCCCAGGGAGACTTCCATTCCATCTGGCGCCCTGCTCGAACCAGTATTTTTTCTCACTGAGTGATTAAGTTACTGTTGTGCCCAGATTACCTTGCTGCCTTTCGATAATAGATTCTGTTGTGACACATATTGTTACAGCACCAACAAATTTCATAATTTTAGCCCCAAAAATGGTAATGTACTGATTAAAATCAAATTCCTTCTTGCATTTTCCTTGTTGTAACTTGTAATACTAAACACTCATTTCACACTGGCAGAAAAGTGCAAGTGCCTCCCCCCCCTTGTTTTCTCTTGCTAATGGCAAATGGAGAAATTGAATCTTGTAAATTTAAGTGTCCTGAATTTTGAGGCCTGACAAGGAAAGTGTCCTACTGTAGGTGTAGGACAGTGTAAACTGTGTGCCAAAACAAAATTTTATTCAAATACCGAAAATTTGATAGAACCAAACCACCTAGAATTATTCAAGCCACTCATAATGGAAAAAATTCTCGCTTACTGTGTCTTAATCCGTGTGTTTGCAGTCCTGTACTTTACCGGAGAAATTCTTTGTTAACATTTACCAGAGAAAGTAACATAAAGTGATGTTTTATGCTTTTGGGAGCCTCTTCAAGTTATAATACAATGTAAGTTATTGTTTATTTTATATGTATCCGAAACAGGAAGTGAATAGATCAAGGGCAGGGTTGTGAAACCTCGCTAGCCAGGTTAACAGGAAATACATAGCTCTCACAGGATTCACCACTGGGCAAGAAAATCAATAGGTAAAAATAACATAGAAAGAAAATGTTAATACAGAATTCAGAAAAAGCCCAGAGGTATTTAAAAATCAAGAATTATCAGAACTGCTGGGTTGTTCACTTTGCCAACTATACAGCGAGAGATTGGCCGCTCTAGCAAAACATCGTCCACGGATATTTCTGCAAGTTTTTCCGGGCCTGATCTCGGGTACAGACTTGCATCGCAGAACGTGAGCTGTGCCTACCTGTACAAACCATGTGGTATCAGAATACTACGAATCAATGCACGTGTGTAGTTACTGCAGATCCAGGCCACTGATTAACTGTTGGAGATATGCATTGGTATACAAACTGCTACGTGGTAATGCAGCCACAGAGGTATATTATTTGTACGAGACATTATCACCAGTGTATTGTTTACCTTCCCTTCTGTACAAGTTCAAAGTTGCCTCTGTGTGTACTGGATTAAGAAAAAACCATTGGACTCTCAACACACAGCCTCATGGCTGTGTTAAAGTTTTTTTTTTAAACTTGTGGGTACATAACAAAAGGCTAGGAAGCTCAGATATGTATTTTTTTGTTGTTGATATGTGTGTGTGTGTAATAGTGGCTGGTAAGATGTCTGGCATGTATCAATTAATATGAAATGCTGGTTGTTTATTATAATGTGTCCAGAGTCTGTGGAGTGATTGTACTGTGTACAAACAGTATTGCAGATTTGATAAGTGAACATACTGTAGCAGTATACTGTGTTGTTGTGTGGTATATGTACAGCAGATGTTGACTGTGCTGTACAGTTACATGTAAAACCAGCTGATTTTGCATTATTAAGTGCGAGTGAAAAGCACCATATGGAGAGTTGTGTTTAGATCTCTTTGTTTCATGATGTACAATGCAGGTAGTTTTGATGGTTCAATTACTGTACATAACCGTACATATGTGTGACGATCATAATCTTCAAATTGGCGTCCATGATAATTGGCGCCGGCAAAGTGGAACCAGTCCGACATTTCTTAGAACGAAAAAATTAATTATTTCTTCTTTGAAATATCATCGATACAAATTAAGAATGCTGCATTAAAATTGGCGTCAGCAAAGTGGAACCAGTCCGAAATTTCTTAGAAGAAAATATTAATTATTTCTCCTTTCAAATATCATCGATACGAATTAAGAATGCTGCATTGCCTACTGT
The DNA here is from genome assembly GCF_037975245.1 of Apostichopus japonicus. Classification (NCBI taxonomy): domain Eukaryota; kingdom Metazoa; phylum Echinodermata; class Holothuroidea; order Aspidochirotida; family Stichopodidae; genus Apostichopus; species Apostichopus japonicus. Next base: position 11,989,328 of record NC_092571.1, on the reverse strand, counting down.
GACGTACCTTTGAAATTATTAGAATGTGATGTAGATTTACATATTTAATAACATTTCTCGAAGTTTTACGCTTCAAGTACTACAGGCAGGAGTGGATTATAAAAATTTCATATTTCTGTGCATGGTATTACATACATGTATGTAATTGCCCTAAATTTAAAAACAAATTGTCTACTAAGGCCGCACCGATTAGATACTGAAAGAGCGACTTCGCCAAAATTTTAAGTAATGAGAGAAAGGAAACATCATTTATGTATTCTGTGGCACTTTTCATGATTAATTTCACCGTCAACTTTAAAGCAAGCTCGATGTTAGGGAAGCGTGCTTAGATTAAAGCGTTTGACTCCAGACTACTGTATTGTAACGTATCTAGCGGGTAATTTTACGGTATAAATATACTTTTAATTGTAGTTGTGCACCTGGCGGGTCCGCAAACCATGGGGGAGCGACCCAAAAGTGAGTCGCCAAAATATGTGTCGTTGGATTTTTCAGACGTAATTTTTTTTTCGTTTGGCAATAGAGGTTATCTTTATAACAACAAGCCCCTTAGTCCAGACTAGTGTATTTACTGCACTCCTCTCTTACCTGTCTCAACTCTTCCATTTGCACCTCCCCATCTACCTATCAATATTTAGCAATGCTCCCCCTCGAACCCTCCTCCAGTGTCATTCCCCATCACCTCCTCCTTCCGAATATACCATTTGCAAAGTATAGACCTATTATAGGTGATAATCTTGCTGTCCTTTGAACCACGTTTGTTTTGACATTTCCTTACTGTGCTTTGGACTTCATTAGTTATAAGAAGTTTATGCATTCTGAGCATGGACACTGAGGGATTAGGGTCATTCCTGATGAAAAGATCCTAAAAGTTTGCTTGATGCTTGCTGATGTCCACAAACTGACCGTAACTAAATTCTTTCTTTCTTTGTCCTGCAGGTGTATTTAGTAGGAAACAAGTCAACAGAGGCAGGTTGTATGGACCTTTCAAGGGGGAACGAAAAAGGTGCAGTGAAGTTATAAACGACACTTACTCCTGGCAGGTAAAAACTTACAAAACAATGATTTTATTATCATCTATATATATTTAGCATTTTGTATGGCAGAGATGAATTCTTCAAATTTTGTAACATTGATATTTTGTGAATACTTCCGACAGCAGTCTTGTATAAAGTTTCATGCAAACGACGATATCCCTCAAAAGTAACAAGGATTTTTTTTGTAGAACTGTTTTCAGGGCGTTCGAGTTACCTCGAGTTTATATTACATTTCCTTACAGATTATTGGTCCAAAAGGTCGCAGATTATTTTGCGTAGACGCTAGCGACGCATCGAAAGGGAATTGGATGCGATTTGTGAAAACTGCACCAGGGAAGGATCTCCACAACTTACACCCGGTCCAGCATAAGAAAAAAATTTACTACAAAGTAATCAAAGTAAGTGCGATACCCAGTAGAAGGTATTCTGCCGGGAGGGCGATTGTTTTGCCACTTTTAAACAGCCTCGTATTAAATGCAAGTTCGGAGGGACAGTGGTTTTATGGCTCGTACAGTGTGCCAGTCAAAGTTAATGTCGTCTAGTCTCATTTCAAGTTGGTTTGATCACATATAAAGCAGATGGCAAAAGCCCTGTTACTAGAGCTGGGCTAGAAGCTAAAAACTGCCTACCCTGTCAGATTTCAAACTACTGCCCTCTAACTTTTACGGGGTGTAGACCCAACTGGTAACCATAAGCACCGACCCTGCCACTGGCCCATCTGCCGGTGGTCTAATTACTGGGTCCTCGTCCTAACACCCAAAGTGTGTAGGAAAGTCTGTTGTTGTATGCAGAAACTTCTGAGTGTTTCTATAAGCACTTCTGTTTGAAAATAAATCAGTGAAAAAATCTTGAAACATCTGCCTTGAATTGAACCCAGAGACAGTCTGCTGGTTACACAACCACCTGGGCCTCTGATATTTATCAGAACTTGAATTGAATATGAAAGGTAACCCAATGGTGTTGCGAGGCAACTAAAATCATGTGTGCTGGATGATCATGAATCGTCTGGAGTTGTCATTCACAGTCCGGTTACAAACCTCACCATTACCACTGACCGAAATGGTCACCGATTTCCCATCTTGCAAGGCTGCAATGTCATAATGAACCCACAATTTGACCCTAGGTGATATTGAGAACAAATTTACCAGCCTCACTTTTTGCCAGTGCTACAAACTCAAGCCGAGGGTGTGTTATTTTTCTTCTCAGTTTCTCACTTGGTATCGAGATTTACTGTTGTTCTTTCAAACAAGGTTGTGATGTAACTTGTGCATAAGTGAAACAAGAAACAAAAGGATGTTTCCATACCACATTTGGATTTGTTATTGAGGAGGTAATTTAGCAGTGATACCGGTGCATTGTTGTCATATTTATTTTGATAAATTTCCTTATTTGCTTCCTATTTTTGTGAGCTTCATACGTTTATGCTCGCTCTGCGCCTCTCTTCGCGGTCAATGCTGCCTCAAAGTTGGAGACCCTCGGGCTCTGTTGTTGATATATTAACACATTTGTTTTTCCATTATATTTTGGTTACAGACTATTGCCATTGGAACAGAACTGTTGTGCTGGTATGAAGGAGCAACAGAGCCCAGTGATGAGAACATTTCTGAAGGTACGGTTGAGTTTCTTTCTGAATGTCGTCTGTGTCGTACTTGGATTCTACCGATGGCAAAAGTTTGGACCGTATTTACTTCACTCCTCTCTTACCCAAAACTGTCAAACCAACGAGATCCCATTCATTGCAAATCACCCCGGGATTAAAGCACCTTTAAGCTTCGAGTATAGTAGATTTGGAAGTAAGAGGAAGTGGATGTTGACTCCGAGGTGGGTCAGTGAGGGGCCGCAGTGCTAAAATGTGTAAGCTAGGTTGATTCGATTGCATCTATAGAGTGGAGAGACAGGTAAGAGAGATGTGAAGTAAAATACCCAAGCCAGTAAGTCTCGGGGTGTTTGTTTGTAACCGAGGCGTGGGGCGTAATTGAGATGTTTTGATTGTCAGCTATCTATTGGTACGGAAGCTGATGATATAAATGATATAAATGCGAATGTGTGGGTTAGGGTTGTTCACGTTCATATAAAATTGTCTAAAGGATGCCAAGCATGGACCAATGGAGAGATTGGACTTCTCCATCCTTCGATCTACCCAGGAGAAACAGGAGAAATTGTAAAACAGCTGTTCGTTCCTGTGTACAAAACTGCTATATGCCATCTCTGCACTTCTGTAGAAATTTTGAACAGTTTGCAGTGATGTAAATCAATTTTGAAGGCTGACAGCTCGTATCTTAGTTTTGGTCTCTCTTTGATTTTCTTACAGAATCTGATTTGCTCCCAATGCCGATTTTAGAGAAGATGGATTTCTCGGAGAACGCTGCTTACAAGGCTCCGAAGAGAGTGCCCCCGCCACTGGAGGTGCACCCCGACAACCTCCCAGAGGGGTTAGAGCCCCCTCTCATATCGCCGGCGTATCCCGTATGTCACGAAGGGGATGCTCTCACAGGCGACAGAGACTTCACCACCAGAATATCCAAACCGGCCGAGCCTCTGCTGACGGAGACAGACAGTCAACCTTCAGACAGCGTGGCGGAGATACAAGAACCCGATGTCACCTCTACCGGTGGAGATGTCGTCTTGGAGGAGAGTTTAGACAAGAGCAGCCAGAAAAATGAGACGGAGTCCGTCACTTCAAGTCAAACCCAGAAGACGGAGGAGGTCCTGAAAGCTAACGACTACAAGAAAGTGAGAAAGAAAAAACATTCCGGAAACAAGAAAGGCCGCACGAAGCATTCGTTACCGCCGAAAGGTGCAATCAAGGGGAAGAAGGTAAGAGACGATACCGAGATGATCACAGACCTGTATCTCATCGGACCGGAATCTGTCATGAAGCTAGCGAACGGCGAAGACCGATATAAATGTCAGAAATGCGACAAGTTGTGCAAATACCCCGTAGGGCTCAAGATACACCTGAGAACCTACCACCATTATATAAACGTTCTCATCAGGGGCATCGCCAAGAAACCCTGGGCGAGGGGTATCGCCCTAAAGAGAGAGAAAGACAGACGACAGGAGGAAAATCCGCTCAACGACACCAAAGATGGATCGTGGAAGAGCGTGGATTGCTCCTTGGTTCAGTCGGCCCTGGAGAAACTGAAGGACATTCACGACGACGCGGAGAAGGCTGTTTTAGAACGAGTCATCTCGGAGGAGTCTCTCGGCGGTAGTAGGATGCCCGAAGAAAGTCTTTCCGTCTTCGGCGAGAGCTTTCGATGCGACCGAAGCAAAGTGGAGGGTCTGCAGAGTTGCGACGGGAGATTGAACGAGATGCCAGAGACAGCTCAGACTGACAGTTCTGTCGTAGCAGCGGATGCTACAGAATGTGGCACAGAAAGAGAGACAGTGTCTGTGCGATTGAAAGATGAGAATGCAACTCTTGGGTTAAAAACAGAATCTGAAATTAATACACCTATCGAACACTTCGGGCACGTGGGGACAAACGTCTGTGACGACAAAAAGGTTGAATTGTTATTGAGTACAACTCTGGACGACTCTAGAACAGAGAAAGTGGCTAACACGACGCCGCAGAAGAAGAACGCTCTGCAGGTGAAGCAGCAAAAATCGCCGGGCGGCATATTCCCCAAGAAATTCCTATGTGATCTCTGTCATCAAGCCTTTGCATACAAGGTCTGGAGGGACAGGCATCTACGCATGCACTCGGAAAGCAGCAGCGGCCATGGCTGCGATGTCTGCAGTCTGAAGTTTTTCAGTAAAAAAGATCTCATCATTCATCTCAAAAGCGAGCATGGGATCAACCACAAATCATCGTCAGCAAAGAAGGAGAAGTTGCCCAAGAAAGTTGGTGGCAAGAAGGAGAAGGGTAAAGATAAGTTTGACAACAGTCTCGGTCCGACCAGCCTCCTCCGGACTGTCGGAGACAAAGGGAAAGGGAGCATGAAACTGGAGAAGCTGGTGCAAAGCTTACAGAAGATTCAGAACAAGGAACAGAGCGACAAAGATGGCATCAGAGCTCTCCAGAAAAAAAAGAAACGAGGAAGGACCTGCTTGACGAAGGGGTACCTCTGTCGGCTGTGTGGGTCTGCTTTCTCTAATCCCTCCAACAGGTCCCGGCATATGAGAGTCCAGCACGGCCTGTCGGCGAGGAAGAGAGCAGTCGAGAGCAGGATGAAGGAGAAGAGGCAGGACATCGTGATGTTGGAAGACGATGCATTGAATAAAAAAGGTGAGGGAAAACGACCTGTGGAGATCAGCGACATCAGTGAACAACGACCCATCCCCTCTGTCGTAAAGAGGAAACATTCCTCCTCGTCTGCAAATGCGAAAAGTTCCGCATCCCATCCGCTCAAAGAGTCTCCTTCCTCGAAGAAAGCTTCACCTCTGAAAGGCTTCTGTCCTGCAGATTATGGCTTTTGGAATAAGGTCCCCAAGACAAAGGTCAAAGAGAATAAAGTCATCGCGCATCAGAGGAACCGATCCAAGAGGAAGTCGCTGTTTCCTTTCGACCCCATGGAATATCAAGAGTTTCCGAGAACTCCGGACATTTCTTGTCCCTGGAATAAAGCCAGCGAGCCAGCTCCCTTCGTCCCCAAGCAGAAAGATGTCCCACCTATCAGGTTACACCTCTTGCAGTTGGAAGAGAATAAGCTGGCAGCCGGTCACCATGCATACAATGTCGATACGGATGCAATGGACCTGCGTGTTAAAGGTACCAAGCTCTCCAAGTCCAGTGTACAGTACTTCCAACCACTGGATCTCACTCACCCACCACCTGCGGAGGTGCCCCAGGACGAGGGCTGCGATGCCAATCCGTACATTCACAATCTCCTAAGTGATAGCAAGGACCCCCTGGAAAATTTGCCCATGCAGTCAGCGACCCAGTGGAAACGGACCAAGGCGGTTCGTCCGAGGGTGAAGATAACCTCCAAGATGTCTTCCAAGAAATCTCTAAAGAACACGCCTTTCATAAACCCAGTGCAATGGCATTTCACCTGTAACATTTGCAACTTAAACTTTGTGAGCATCCGGGAACTGAGTCAGCACGTGGTAGCCCACGCAGAGGATTTCCCGTACAAGTGTGAATTCTGTATGCACGTCTTCACGTCGAGCGACGAACTTTGGGACCATAAGGAGTCCAAACACAGCGTCAAGAAAATGTACGTTTGCTCCCTCTGCAAGCAAGAGTTTGCCTACTTTTCTAATCTCGAGAAACATCAGAGGGAGTCGCACACGGGAGTGGAGTGCACCTTCAACGAAAACCTCTGCAACGACGTCCGCCCTCAGAACTTTACGGATCCGACCAAAGCCTTCAATCTGCGGGCCTGCCCTCTGCAGGTGACCCCGAGGGTGTCCTTCCTCAGGGAGGAGATCAGCAAACTGTCTCCGCTGAAGCTTCGAAATTCCGCTCAGGCCAAGGACAAATTGGTGATTCTGCCAAAGAAAGCGACCCCGGAGAAGGGAATGCTCTTCAACCCCCAAAGGAATCATCCTTTCGAGCAGCGGAGGAAGATTGGCTTCCTGAGCATGCTCTCCGACCCGCGCAACCAGAAGCAGTTGGGGTCAAAGGTCAATAACGTCTGCACCAAGTGCCTTTTGGAATTCAAGGACACGTCGGCATTCCACGTTCACATCATGGAATGTGCGAACATCAAGGAAGATGCGTCAAATTCCGCTAACGGAAACGACGAACGGGAGAGTAGTCTAGTGCAAAAGAAAATCAGTAAGGAACATAGAAGGATTCCAAAAACTGTGATACTGAACCTTAAGAATGCCACAATGTTGAAGAGGAAGGGGCGGAAGCGGGCGCGGCCCGGATCGATCATCTATGACCCGCAGAAATACGCCCGGGTCAAATCCACCAGCGCCTTCGACGACATACACGCCTGTGCAGGCTGCGGCAAGAAGTTTTATTTCATCAACAAACTCGAGAGGCACATGAAAATGTGCCCGAACCGGGAGAAGATCGTCAACGCCAACAAGACCAACGTGGCCCTCGCTCTCCGGAAGCGCCCGCGTCTGAATACCATGCAACACAAATGTACGAACTGTGACAAACATTTTACATACCTCGGTAGCTTAGAGAAACATCTCTTAATGTGTACCAGCTACAACGCCGTACCTATGACGGCTTCACCGCCGACCGATACGTCGTCGTCATCCGGTAACGCAGACTATGCAACCAATCACGAAAGTCTTCCCAAGCCTCTGTCTCTGGTCGATGTGGTGACCCAAGCAGACTCCGGGCAGAGCTCCACAGCGAGGCAGCAACGTAAACGTGTGGCCCCGTATTGGAGGCTCGCCGAAAACTCGTTGTAGGCTTACAATATATTCTTTCTCTTTTTGTTTTATTTATTTTCTCAATTTTTTTTTTTTTTTTTTTTTTTTTTACATCGTTCATGTAAAGTTGCGGTACGTCAGCTCACCGGTTGAAATATGGGACTAGAGTCGACAGCAACAGAAACCCAGTTAGGTTGAGATGCAGACACACGAGGGAATAGAATACGTCGTTCTTTGGAAAGATGGACGCTAAACTGACTTCAGTAGCTTTGAAAGTTTTGTTCTCAAAAAGAGCTCTTTGGTGTTTGTCAGGAAATATTGAAATTTGGTCCTATAGAAAAAGGCAAAGTATAGAAAGGCAAAGTTTTTGGTTACACAAAAATGGAACGCTGTATAAATGGATCGATCGGCAAACCCCATGGCTTACTCCTCTAGACAGTTGCACATTCATCAAAGTCTCATATATTTATCTTTGTTCCCATTTGTATTTTGTAACAGTAACAGACTAGTTTTGGTGGTTGCATTCACAACATTAATTTCTCCCCAACATGCTTAATAAGTAGACATGAACGAGATATTATATATTATTAATTTGAGGTTAATGCGTTGCAGGAAAGGTATTTAAAGACCTTGCAAACTTGATGGACCTTTTTTGTAAAAGGTCCTTAGTTCACATTGGACTTCATACAGATAAGAGACTTTTGTGCTTAGGGGAGTTCTATTCACAACATTAATGTCTTCCCAACATTCAAATAAGTAAACTTGAACACATTATTATTGTAAATTTTAAAATGTGTTGCTGTAACCGGTATTTCAAACCCTTTATGTTTGCAACATCTCAGTTCACACATGATAACTTGGCAGAATTAGTCTTTATGGGACTTTTGTAGCATATGATCTTGGGGCTAGCCTTACTTGCATACATAGTCAAAGTGTTATTTTCAGGGGCTGTTGCTAGGGGCTCATTTATTAATCAGTTAATTTTCAATTACCTGCTAATTCACCTATTATTTTGTGTGAAGATTGATGATTTCAATGTTGCCCTAGTAATGCCTTAGTGAATCTAATGGCAAGTTGAATATGGTTGAGCAGTTCCAAGTAATGAGATTTGCAATGAGATGAAGGTACTCGATTGCAGTGTGCACTGTAGACAGGAATTCAAGAATATCATTCGTCACCCATCAAATATTGACTTGTCAAACAGTTTGGAGACAGGTCCATAAAACATTGACCGACAATATGCCATCTTTGTAACTGACTTTCTGAAATGTACTGACACACACACACTTGACCGAACAATAATGTAACAGACTGTGGTATTAATGTGAGTGGTAGTTCTAGCTTGTGAGTGACTGACAAATTCCTCAACAGCCAAAGTAAAATTTTGGAAAACTGACGGGGTAAATTTTAGACAATGGTAAAAAGCAAAGGTATTTTATAACTAGGACAGGATTTGGACCAGTGACCTCTTGGTTGAGGTCACCAGTTTTAATCCCATTCTAAGCGTAATTAATTTTTTTGCTCTTTTCCATTGTCTAACATGTTCCACCTGTCAGGTTTCAACCTCTCATGCAGTTGGCAGAGAATAAGCTGGTAGAGAGGTTTTCTTTTTTTCTCCTACCCAGTTATTTATGTCAAAGCCATTACAAAATCTTGTTTTAAAACGTATAAATATAGAGGGGGAAAAACATATTTCTGTGCCATAGATTTGTGTCACAAATGATATTCTAAACCTACAATGTTGGGTTTTTCCTATAATATTTTGTTTGTGTTTGTTAACCTTTATTGAAAATATTATATTGTCATATCTAAGAATAGATTTGACTTTTCAAACTGTTGAACATACAACTAGAGCATGTTCCATACCTTAATTTGGTTGGAAACTTATTTCAGTTTAGTTTACTTTTTGAAATAATAGTCATGGAATAAAATGATAAAGTCTAGTATCTTCTCTTTTTTTATTTATTTTTTTTTATCTTTTTTACTCAATTGGGAACATAAATCTGGTTTAAACCAAAAACCTGTAATATGAAATAGCTGAAAGATGGTGATTGGTCCAACTGCAAGCTCTGTAGCATGTCCCTATGATGAGACACAAAAGTTACTGAAATTTATTTATTTGGAAAATTTGTGCCATAGACCATGCGGTTTCATTTCCTCATTCTCTGAAGGTTTGTTATTTGTGTCATCTTGAGACTTGCCTTTCCCTCCCCTCCCTACCCCTTCCCCTACCCTATCGTGACCTCATTGGTTTGGATTATCTTTAGAGTGTCGGTATTTTGTTTGTTTCGCAGCTGGGTGACTAGAAGAAAATGTAATTTTTTGGGGTTATGTTTTGTGCAATGTAATGTGTCTTGCATGAGACTTTTATGCAGCTTTTGAAGGATGACTTTAGACAAAGAAAATTAATTTTTGATATGTTGTAGACTATTAAAGTAACACTGCTATCTGTCCAGGTTATATTTGCATGCCACCTAAAATTTTGAGATATGACCCTAAGCATCCCAAGACCCATCAATTAAAACGGCTGGATTACTTAGTCTAATACACTGACCACAAAAGTCTGCTCCTCAGATGGCACACAAACTTCGAACGAAATGTTTACGATGTGTTATATATTGTCGAGGACAAATAGTGTTGAAGAAGTCTCATCCCAGAATGCTATTTGTTTTTGTACGAAGTTAAGAGAACGTGTCATTGGAATTCATAAAAACAATTGTTTAATAATGGAATTTATAAAAACAATGGTTTAAGGTTTAGGCCTGCACTGAGGAGCCAACTGTATCGTCTGGTTAGGCTTAAAGGAGCATTTCCAGAGCTTAAAGTTAATTTAGAGGTGAATATCTCAAGAACCAGAATAGCTATAGAAACGTTACTAATACTCTAAAATTTGGACTATTACATATCAAGACTATAATATTGCCAAAAGTCATCCTTTAATTTTGTAATTGATCAAAAATTTTCTCCTTTTATTTCAAACCCTCCAATATTGAAATAATCATACAACGATGAAAAGTGCATGAACAAGATTATTACTTTCAAATAATGTCAAAGTTACAGTAAAGATATTTGAATTTTTGTGATTAAAACGGACATGTCAAAGTGTCCGGGCGAGGTAACGTTGAAGGTTGTGTTGTATCTGTTTATTATTAGCTCATTAATATGCACGTGAGTGTCTTACTTTGATTAATTCCAATCCTACTATGAGTTGAAAACTTGATAAATATGGTAAAATTGCCGCCTGAGTTTTTAATAGAAATGCTGCTTTTTTGTTGTCTACATGTAATTGCCAAGGATCTTTCATCATTTAAGATACAATATTTCAATGTCTTTTTCAATCCCTACATCTGTTTCAATCTGAAGAAAAGAGAAGGAATTTAGAGCTGGCATATTGGTATATTGAGTTGTGGTTATTTGCCTTTCCACTTTTTGAAACATGAACGTTCAAGAGGAAGATGGGAACGATTTGGTTTCAGAAATCACATCCATAAGAAAGTTTCCTTTTGCTAGAATAAATTAGAAAAGGGAGAAGTAGCCCATTGCACAATACACTGATTTTCTACAGTGGCCCAGAAGTGACATACAAAATAAAAATTAGATCAATATTTCACTTCAACTTCAGAAATGTCTAAAAGTTTGGAAAAACTATCTCAGAGTTGACATTTTTTTTTAGGTAAGTTGAAAATTCAATCAATTTAATATTAGCATAGTGTCCCTTCTGGGCCACCATACATTTCTAATGTCAGAATGAGTTATTTTGTGATATAAGCTGCACTGTAACATCATGTAAACTATTAAGTTGGGTAAACAGAAAGCTGGGTTGGTATATTTGCATTCAGTGTAGCATGGCACACTGAATCTCTTCTAAGAAAGCTTGTGATTAGAATCCACGAATTTGTGAAATAAAATTGTATTTTAATCTGAAACAACATTATATATCCTTGTAACATCTATGAGAGCAAAATCACTCCAATTTAAGAGCAATTTCTCTTCGTAATTGCCCAAAGTAATCAGCACTGTATTTTAGAAAGTACATGCATGCTTGTGTTGGCACCTTGTCACCTGGCCTAGCGAAATTTTACATTTGGAATCAGCAAACAACATTCTGTTTTGTTCAGACTACTGTTGTATTCAGGGTTTTTCTTGTGTGTGTGTGGCTGTGTCTATCCCTGTGTTTGGTAAAACATTTTCAAACTCACTGTCTCACCAGCCCCTGCAATATTCAGATAAAGAATGTACAGGCCTCAGTTGACACGCTCTTTATATTACTGAAACAATTTAATCTTTTACGGATAATCTCGTATCCCACCAAGTGTTACAGTGTTGCTTAATTTACCGAGTTTTAAGCCGCCCAAAGTTTTATTTTGTTGTACCGTTCATGATGTGATTTCTGTTGGACATACGTTTAACAGGTTCTTTCGGTGGACACCAATTTCATGTCTTCAACAGTCGACCATGATACCAATTCAAGGCAGATTTAAATCAAAAAGCTGAATCGCACAGCGTCGCATGGTAATGTTGAATTGGGCATTGCAAAAATTTAAAACCACATCAAGAGAGGTTTTCAACCACATTTAGAAGAGAGAAAAGTGTGAAGTGAATTTGCAAAGTTGAAGATAGAAGTTACTTATTTCAGTTCAGAATTTTGTTTCAAGGTAATGGGTTATATTTTCATGTCATTTTGTGGCTATGCAGCTCAGTTCTCTATGATATGATATCGGTGGCCTCTCCAGACTTTTATTAAACGTTGAATTTCTTATTCTGGTGTTTCAATATCAACTTTTTTTTTTATAATTTTACCTCTCTAGTTTGGTATAGCTATGTATATCTCAGGCCTCTATCTAAGCCAATGGGAGAGAAAGATGGGTGTATTTCCCCCCCCCCCCTCTCTCTCCCCGGATATCTTGTAGTACCTCATAGAAGTCCCAAATTTTATGGCTACTTATTGTGGACCCCTCGTGGACTACCTCGTGGCCCCCTCCTACCCTTCACACCCAACTTTGTGGATCTCTATACCTACCGGCCTGATTTGATTCTTGCCTTTACACATCTTACGTGGAAATTACCCAAATGACCCATTTTCGGTGAGGATGCTTAATTTATTGCATTTTACTTTAAGAAAATAGACATGAGCGGGAAAAGAAAGGAAAATCACCAACTGAATCATAACATAATTTCAAAGCAGTATTGTTTACTAAGATATGTTGATGTACCCAGCTAGTTCTAAATGGTATGTAGGCCTACATTGATGTAAAAGCTAGCTATAAATGGTATGTAGGCCTACATTGATGTACCAGCTAGCTGGAATGGTATGTAGGCCTACATTGATGTACCAGTTAGCTGTAAATGGTATGTAGGCCTACATACCATTTACCAGCTAGCTGTAATTGGTATGCAGGCCTACATTGATGTACCAGCTAGCTGTAAATGGTATGTAGGCCTACATTGATGTATTCAGCTAGCTGTAATGGTATGTAGGCCTACATTGATGTACCAGCTAGCTGTAAATGGTATGTAGGCCTACATTGATGTACCAGCTAGCTGTAACTGGTAATGTTGTAGGACTTCATTGCACATATTGCTGCAACTCCATACCTTTCAGGATGGCATTCTGTTAACCCTAACATCTATTCTTTCAAAGTGATCGGGTAAATTTGTAGAAATTTTCTTCCTGTACTTGTAATCAAATTGAAATAAAAACAAGATGTACATTCTTAGCCCTTCTTGTGTCTGTTTTCAAGTACGTGCTGTAAAAAACATTTCCAAAGAATTTTTAACTTACCAGCCACACACAGATCTCTAGGTAGTGGGCTGGATTAGTTTTGCAAGCTCTTACTACACGTTGCTACAGTCCTGTATAATAAGTCAGGAATCTGGGTGCTTAAATTTTGAAGTAGTAACTTGAACAACTTTTGTCAGGCTTTCAAATAGAGAGCAATTCTGTAGTTTCATTTTCATTTTTCGGAAAGAAAAAATCTCTTTCATCCAAGCAACATCAGCACAAGATTTTGAATAACAAACATACAAAGACCCTGCCCTTTCTCATTATTACCTGCAGATCTAAGGACAGTCTTTGGATAGGCTGTTTAGGGTGAGAGGAGGGTGGGGTGGGGTGGAGAGTATAATGGAAGTACCCCTCTTGACTGTAATGCCAGTTAAAAAAAGTTATTTTCGACTAATGATAAAAGAACATGATAAGTATCCTGATGAATTTGCATTAAATTCCTATATTGTGTTTTTCACAATATTGAGTAATCTTCATAGATTGTACCAAAAGGGAACTTGAAGCAAACAGGTGTGATGTCATAATTGTACAAATGAAGTACAAATGTAGAAAACTCGAGATAAAAGGTCCGCAAATACGCATTAACAACCGCTTAATTATTTAATGATATTTTCTAATGTCTTTTACGATCCACCGTAGAAAATGACGCTCCACGCACCGTACAGGTAAGGTTGGCACTGGCAGGATTCTTGCGGCCACCAGTATTTATGAAGAGGATCGGGTAATTAATTTTGACATCCCGGTGTCTTTCAGATGGGATGCAGACTTGTAAAGAAAACTGAGCTGGCTCCACCTGAGCACATCCCACTTGTGACCTCTAGTCAGTGCAAGCCAGCAGCTGGAGCTCTTGCTGTTTAATTAGCAATTACATGCAAACATATGTTCAGCAAAGATGAGCCATGATCTGCAACGCAGTGCACTGTTCAACAACCGATATACAACCTCCTCTGAAGGTCGGAAATGTCGATTAATTCACATCCTGATCTTTTACTACGATGACGTAATGTAGCCATACGACTATGAGTTATGACTAAGCCGACGGCATAGGGAGCTCACGTGTTCAGAGAGCCCTCAGACAAGACTGCGCAATTTAACCTCCTCTCCCCCACCCCTGCGACCAACTGCAAAACGATAACGGGAAGTGATCAATTTAACATTTTACAGAAAAATGTTGAATTAACGAGATCTGATAAGTTTTCAGTTAAACATTTTGCAGAAAATTGTCAAGTGCTCAGTTGGAATGATGTGAACAATTTTACATTTTGCAGAAAATGTTGAATTGACGACATGTGATAAGTTGTCAATTAAACATTTTGCAGAAAATTTTTCAATAGCTCAGATGGAATGAAGTGAACAGATACACATTTTGCACGGAAATGTTGAATTGATGAGTTATGATTTGTAATCAATTAAACATTTAGCAGAAAATTGCTCATTTTGAATGAAGTGAACAGTTTAATATTTTGCAGAAAAATGTTCAATTGCTCAGTTACAGCAAATGAGCAATCCAACATTTCTCTGATTTTGATAAGATATTATATCGTTATCTAAACTATTTACTGAAAAATGTTGACTTATTGGGGCAAAGTTTTCTTATGTTGATGGCACTTTAAACTTCCGTACATAACAGATGATGGTACCTACAATGACAGAAAGGAGATTTTAATTAATTTTTAATTTTTAGGTTTACAGTCTTGTTCAGGGACAAGGCCTTCTCACACGACTTTACAACTTAACCCTGGTCATTGGTAACTTGTCACACCTACACACCAAAGTGTGCACAATTCAATCTCTCCTGGGCACCACGGTGCACCACAACCACGTGTCCCCCGGGGGACTTCCCATAGGGTGCAGCCACAAACCGGCGTACACAACTACATTTACAAGTTACCTCGCAAGGTATACACCTGGGTGAAGAGAGGCAATGGAGAAAAAGCGCCTTGCCCAAGGACACAACGTAATGATCTGGCCAGAGCTCGAACCTGTAATCCTTAGATTACAAGTCCACTGCCTTAACCACTTGACCACAACGCCCTCACGCCAAGTTTTACGGTAAGGAAGATGTACCGCATCTTCGTACGATAGGCCAGTACGGTTGGCCGCAGTGGACAGAATTCGGAATATATGCTTGCATTCGTTTAATGTAGGGTATATGCTAGCATTCCGTCGAATTTTTGTCTGTAATACTGTGAACTTGTTTATAGGTTCGTTAAATCAACTTTATGCAGACAGAATATACTCAAGAATAAATGTCAGCATTTGACCAACACAAATGTACAGCATAACAATTCCCGACTTTTTTCCCACTGTAGTCAACAATACATGTCACATTAGTTGTTTGATAGCGGAACAAAATGTTTGTTATCACAGTTCGTAATTGTGTTTCAAAGGTCTGAATAATTATGCCAAAGATATGCTTTACATATACTGTATTCCAAGGTACAGGCATTTCAACAATGTTGCTGACTCGAGTCGCTGACTTAGACTCGAGTCACGTTCTTTTTTTACTTGCGACATGAGTTGACTTGAAGAAAAATGACTTGTGACATGACTTGAACATGTCTGACTTGACGACATCCTTTGAAAATCTCTGTCGCTGAGACCTGGCGTGAAGTTTTACCATAAATAGGCTAAGAACAGAAACGCAACTTTTGCCGGCATCTAGTCGGAATTGCATTGTAGGAAGTCGAAAGGCTATGAGAAATAAAATGATTGAAAAGAAAGAGGTCGAAGAATGAAATCCTGATTGAGGCCAACCTGCAAACGCATACCTCGCTAGCACATGTTCAAGTTGGTGTTAGTCAAAGAGGTTTATGCATTTTGGTGTGCGTATACGTTCATGCACATGCAATGCGTTTATGAGAGGAAATAATGGCGTCCTCGTTGCCGAAAGTCGTGTTGTTCAGGTTTCGGGATTCCGAAACCTCCGTAACAAAACGCAGTGCAATTTGTACTGTATGTGGAACCAAGGTGATAGTGCCTCTACTACACTGAATTTCATACGACACCTACCAACGCACCCTGTATAGTAAGTTTTGAGTACCGTTAGAACAATAAGCATGTATTAGTGGTAATGCGTCTACTTTAGAGAAACTTTCATTTTTGAATATCTTCTGTTAAGAAATGTGACTTGATTTCGTATATGAAGACTTGTGACTTGACTTGAAAAAAATGACTTGGGACTTGACTTGAAGGAATATGGCTTGGGACTTGACTTGAGAAAAATGACTTGGTTACAACTATATTGCACCAATCATCAAAACATGCAGAAGGCTCATTAGCATACTATCTTTATCAAAACTTCCGTCTGCTCTCCTTCTCAATTCCAGGCACTAGCTTGGATCGAGAGCCAAGGGCGGCGGAACCGGGGGGGGGGGCCGGGGGCACGTGCCCCCACTTTTCTTCAGGTTAAAAATGTGCCCTTTTTCTATATAAAAATTGTACTCTTTATCGCGGGCACAGAGGCAAAAACGAATAAGAGAGAAACTGTTAAAAGAAACAGCAACAAAAATTCCAAAGCTCATGTAAGAGTTGCGGGATATGGGGTTCTTGTCAGCAGCTAGCTGTACAACAAGATTATTGGGAATCCCCCTAGTGGTCACGATGTGTGAGGACAACTGACCACTGTATAACAAATACAACAGGCTAAAAACAAGAATAAGACTGGCTGTTAGGTATAGAAAATAGTTATATTGCTCGGTCACACATGAAAGTGTGCAACATAAAGAATCTTGGGAAAGTACTCTTTACTGTTACACAATTAAACTTGTATCAACAATTAAAACAAGAGATATTGAATATTAACAACTAAAGGTGTCAAGTGGCCACAAGACTAATACATGTATGTGCACATTAATAAAAAAAGAGATAGAGCTTATCTGGCGGGCGGGTCTGTATAGTCCAGCAGCACGGCACAGCAATGTAGTTGACTGGTAGGCACGGTGAAGACAGGTTTAATGATAAATGTCCGATAACAGGAAGTTACGAAATAGAAGGTGAGTAGTAAGAGTTCCGTGAATATACTTGGACAGTGAAAATAGATATGAGTGAGATTCCAGGAATACTCCAATAAATAATATATATGTTCAAAGAAATGTTCTTCCCAAGGAGAGTAGGTATAAAGTCCAGGTAAAAGGTAGGTAGAAGAGTAGGTGACGTCCACGTAAAAGAGTAGGTGAAGTCCAGGTAAAAGATATGTAAATACAAAATGGCAACTAGCAGCTAGAACACAACTCTCAGTTCCATTGAATCCAATAAAACGATGAAATAATGTTCACAAACGTACAGCAAATCAATAATTAACAATTAAATCCTCCAGTAAAGTTATATTTATGTAGATATATATATGTATTCTTTAAGCACAAGAAAGACAACTTCTCTAACTATTTTTATATATATGTATACTGTAGTGTACAGACTATGATATCAAGGGTGGCTAATATACAAACAGGCCCTGTTGACTGGCTGACAACCAAACTGCCTCTCTCTCCTAAAACACCTTGGAGGAAGCTCCCAAACCACAGGGTAACAACATGTGACCCTCTTAACACCTCTGATTGGTCTATACACACCCTAGATACCAAGAGTAACACTCAGAACCAATCAGAGCTAAACATACAGACTAAATCTGCATACAAATGCTTACACTAAAACTGAAACAACTAAGACAAGGCATCCCTTATCTAAGAAAAGAAAGTAAGAAGAGAAGATGTTTACTAAAACCAGCAACTTGGCAGAACAAAGAAAGTACTGTTGCCACTGGCTCACTACTAAATATACAGGGGAAAATGAGCACAGGTTGTGGAAGAGTATAGGCTTACCTATTACATAACCACTAGGATGGGAGAGAAGAAGAAACAGAAAATAGAGCTATTTACATCCCCGCCCGCTTTATATTGGCTTACACTGCCAATGAAAACTTCTTGCAGCAAAAACCACAAAACAAAATTAAAAAAAAATAGAAATGAAGGAAACATACAGCATATACTTGTGAAGTATATATCCAACCTGGTTAGGCCAGAAGGCTGTAACTAACACAGTTTCCTAACTTCCTAGTACAACAGTCAAACAACTTCTAGCATGTACATGTGTGAAAAAAATACAGTATCTCCTAAAACAATCGGATCCTCTGGCAAGGATCATACCGCAAAGACCGGTAAGTCTTGGTACAAAAACACAAATGAATACACAATAGCACAACTTATGTAAAGAATTTAGATGCTCTAGCCTTACTCAAGCCATCTTCTAACCATTGCATAGAAATAACAATGGGTGAAAAATCTTTACTTATTATATTATTGACACATGACTCCTCGGGAGGTAAACCTTTGGTCCTACGTGACCGTCTGAGATACAAAGTGGGATCTACAACTGATTCTAGGGTGGGTGTATCTGGTACTGTGGTGAGCACAGGGGGATGTGTTGGTTCCTGCCCATCGGAAGCGTCTGTGTCTTCATCAGCACTATGGTGGTTTACGCTGTCCTCATCATCAGAGCTGCTGGTACGGTCGGGTATCTGCTGTGAAATTGGTATGCGAAGTAGTGGGGTCACCGGACTACTATTGGTACCTGTAGGGGCATCGTCCTGGGGAGGTGTGTTTGTCTCTTCTATAGTTACTGGAATACGGCAAAGTTTTAAAGCATTGCGGTGGAGAACCTTTTCCATGCCGTCACCACTTTCTAGTTTCACCCGGTAGATCGGTAGATGTACGTTGGGTTGTCCGGTGACAATGTGTGGCTCTGGGTTCCAAAAATCCACTGTCTTATGCCTGCCGTCAAAATGAAGGCGTTTTACCAGTACACGCTCGCCTCTGGACAAGGGTTGATCTTTCGTCTTTTGATCGTAAAGTCTCTTTTGCACAGCAGATGCCTTCTCCATTTCTTTCTCTGCAAGTGTATGGGCATGGTGGAGTCGTTCACAGTGATAACTAACCCAGTCAGATGACATCGGTCTCTGGTTGTCTTCAGGTGTCGCCATTTCTAGATCAATGGGTAGCCTTCCATGTCGACCAAACATTAAGTAGAAGGGAGTTTGTTTTGTTGAGGAATGCTGGGTATTATTATAAAGGCATGTAAGTTCTGCTAGATGTGCAGGCCACTGCTTCTTCTTTTCGTCAGACAATGTACGCACCATGTTTATAAGGGTACGGTTGAACCGTTCACATAAGCCATTTCCAGCTGGGTGGTAGGGTGTAGTTCTGCTCTTATGGATGTTATACATCTGGCAAAGTTCCTTAATTAGCCGGGATTCAAAGTTGGCACCTTGGTCTGACAGGATTCGTGCTGGGCAACCATACTTCGTGATGAAATGCTGCCAAAGGGCCCTTGCAGTTGTTACTGCAGTTTGATTTCTGGTGGCGACTGCGACTGCTAGTTTGGTGAAGTAGTCAGTGATGACTAAGACATTTTCGAAACCATCTGTAGAACGATCAAGCTTAAGAAAGTCAATAGCCACAAGTTCCAGGGGGGCTGACACCTTAATATTAACCAGTGGGGCTCTTGTTGTCGTTGTCGGCGGTTTAGCTAAATTGCAACGTTCGCATTCTGCACAGTACTTCTGGACATCACTCCTTATGTTGGGCCAGTAGAAGCGCTCTTGAATAAGTGCCAGTGTTCTGGTGGCTCCAAAATGTCCTGCTTGGTCGTGTAAACCCTGGAGAACTCTGACCTTCAAACTGGACGGCACCACAAACTGCTTTACTGGGTCTTGGTGACCACTTCTCAGGATCTCTCTATAGAGACACCCATCAAGTATCTTTAGGCTGGTCCACTGTTTGAGTAACAATGACACCTCTGTCGAGTCACCATTGTATATTGGGTGCGTCCCAGAACGTACATATCTCTTTACTTCAGCTATTGCTGGATCTAGGTTTTGTCTGTTCCTAAAGTCGTCATTAATGCTTGGTGGAGGGTCCCGATCGGTTTCTTCCTGTTCCATCAAGGGAAGCAAACAATCTGTATGCTGCTGAAGGTTGTAAATGATCTCATCGTCTGGTGTACTACAAGGGGCTTCTTGAGTCTGAGTCATACGGGACAGCGCATCAGCGTTGGTATTTTCTCTGCCTGGTTTGTAAGCAATCTTATAGTGGAAATTCGCAAGTCTTGCTACCCATCTCTGTTCAATGGCTCCGAGGTCTGCTGTAGCTAGGAACTGTAGGGGTTTATGGTCTGTATAAATAACAAATTCTGCGCCAAGTAAATACGACTTGAACTTTTGAGTTACTGCCCAGGTGATAGCGAGTAGTTCTAACTTGAACGCACTGTAGTTCTGGTCATTTCGCTCTGTTTTTCGGAGACTTCGACTAGCGTAAGCTATTACTCGTTCTTTGTTTTCTTGAACTTGTGTCAATACTGCCCCCAATCCAGTACCACTAGCGTCAGTGTACAGTCTAAAAGGCAGTGAATAGTCTGCATAGGCTAGAATCGGTGGTGAGGACAGTTCCTGTCTTAGGTGATCAAAAGCATCCTGACATTTGGTGGACCATTCAAAGGCTTTCTTCAGGGGTAGCCCGTTCTTTGGTTTAGATGTGAGCTCGTACAATGGGCCTGCAATCTTTGAAAAATCTTTAATGAATCGCCTGTAGAACCCTGCCATACCCAGAAAGCATCTCACATCTGATACAGAGGTGGGGGTGGGCCAGTCTTTGATGACTGCACACTTTTCTGGTTCAGTAGATATGCCCTCTGCCGACACCACATGACCAAGGTAGTGTACTTCTTTCTGCAACAGGTGGCACTTACTTGGTTTAGCCTTCAACCCATGCTTACTAAGTCTGTCCAGGACATTCCCTAGTCTTTGAAGATGTGATGGAAAATCTTGAGAGAAGACGATGATGTCATCTAAATACAGAAGTACAGACTCATAATTCATGTCTCCCAGACAGGCCTCCATTAATCGTTGAAAAGTCGCTGGAGCGTTGCATAAACCGAAAGGCATTCTTTGAAATTCGAACTGTCCCATAGGGGTTGTAAAGGCTGTTTTCTGCTGATCTTCGGGGTTCATGGCGACCTGCCAGTAGCCACTCACCAAGTCTAGGGTGGAAAATAATCTGGCATGACCCAACGCATTTAAGGACTCATCAATTCGGGGGAGAGGGTAGGCATCCTTCCTAGTAAGAGCATTTAGTCTGCGATAATCCACACAAATCCTTATCTTTCCATCTTTCTTCCTTACTAACACAGTGGGAGCTGCCCATGGACTGTAGCTTTCTTGGATGACCCCCTTTTCTAGCATCTGTTTGATCTGATCTTTTACTTCCTGGTAAAGTTTGGGCGGAATCATTCTATATTTTTCCCTCACTGGTGGGCTGTCACCTGTTGGAATTTGATGTGTGATAGTAGCTGTACACCCATAGTCACCATCATCTTTAGCAAAAACTTCTTTGTGGTCATTAAGAAATTTAGCAAGCATAGCCACCTCATCAGGACAAAGAGTTTCAGTGTTGACATTAACAGGTACTGGTAAATCTCCAGGTATTTGAGAGTGAGCGCTTTCATTGACCACTGTAGCATGCTGCTCAGAGATAACAACTTCTACTGTTTGTTGATCAACGTGCACTAAGTTTACTTCTGGAGTCTGATGATGTAATACCTCCACCTCATGTAATTGTGCCAAAACTGAACCTTTCCTGAGCAGGATGTCACTGGTGCTGATGTTGAGAAGTCTAATGTGCACTTTATTATTAGTAACCGTAGACAATGATTTGGCCACTAAAATATCCTATGGTAAGTTGTTTTGGTCATCAGGTAGTGCTTCTATTATCCCCTGACCACAAGTTCTTCCTTTCCCTAAATCGCAGTAGCTCTCTATGATTATCTCTTGTCTGGCAGGCAGTGTCACAGATTGGCCCCTGGGAATTGAAACTCTACCTATAATGCCTGATAGATTCTCACTCTCTGTTCCCCCTTCTTCAGCCATCTGTATAAAGTGTAGTACTTCCGCTGTTTGAGCACACTGATCTCTGTATGGATTCGACTTCATGTACTGGCTATTAAACAGCATCTCTTTGCAAAGCCTTATTGCGTTCATTCCTAATAGGCAGGGAATGCCACTGGCAGCATTCTCAGGAACAAGGAGGGCTATAATATTAATTTCAACTTCAGAAATGACTAGCTTTACTTCCACACATCCTGAAAATGGGACAGGTAAATGGTTTGCACCTTTAAGTTTTAGCCACTGCAGGGGACCTGATGGACGACGTCTATCAGCCAGGTGTTCTTTAAAGTACTTTTCTGATATGGTCGTCACTTGTGAGCCGGTGTCAATGATACATGGCATAGGGTGGCCCTCTATTAGAATATTAGTTACCATGTGACCTCCAACGACCTTGTCTCTGATGTCCCTAGTCGGTATAGATGAGCCTAACGAGGCAGAGCATTCCATAGTTTGGCTCACAACTATGGATTGGTCTCGTTTGGGTGAACCGATGATGTCTGGGGTTGGAAAGGGGTGGCATCTGCAGACAGGTGTGGTGGGGGCCCTCGTCTCCTCCTACAATTCCTGGCAACATGGCTTGGGATGTTGCAGTTTCTACAGATCGGTCGACCATCATCTGTGAACTGATCGGTAGCCCTTCTGCCACCGGTTGGTCGGTTCCTAGGTGTTGCCATGGCAACCATAGACTGCAAGTGCAGCATTTGTTGTTGCATATTGGAGAATGCTGCCTCCATCGTTTTCTGCCATTCTTGGAAGGCTGGGACATTGTTGGGTATTGTGCTTTGGGCTGATGCAGGGGGTACCCCTATTTGATGAAGGTCAGCTGTGATGATATCTTCAGCACTGTCCATCCTCATGGCGCTTTCTAGCTCAAGGGCCTCATCTTTGATATCTTTAAAATTGATGTTGCTGTCCTTCCTGACTTCTCTCCGTAGCTCCATCCTGATGGAGTTGCTGGAAATTCCCTCGATGAATCGATCTCTAAGGGTTTTGTCTTTTTCAGGTAGGGATGATGGGTGCTTTAGGATTTGCTGCAAAAGTTCTTCCAGGCATAGGGAATACTGCCTGATGGTCTCATGCCTATGCTGATTTCTGGCGTAGAAGCGACTCATCAGTGTCGTCAGGGGCGTATTGTCTCCATAAATTTTATCTAGATGACCAAGCACTGCATCAATGGTTGAACGTTGGTCTTCCTCTAGAACGAGCACCTCCCTCCGTGCTACACCACCCAGATACCGAAGGGCCAACTCTACTTGTTGGTCCAGGGGGGTCCTCCATGCTTTGAGTGCAGCTTTCAGGCTAGCTTTCCATTCCCCCCAACCAGGGTCGTTTTTACTAGTTGGGGTACCCACAAAGGTTGAAATGTGGTGATTAATGGGGATATAGATTGCAGGGAGAGGCTGGTTTCCCGAGCAGTCAGGTGTCACTGAATCAATATTATCATTCATGGCTATTCTCAATGGTAAACAATTTGTAAGCAAAAATATATAGAAGTACTGAAGAAACCATATGCAAAATAATGAAATGTGAATAAAATAAGTCTCCTATCAACCAGTCTTATTCAAGTACAACAACATTTGAAATAAATACTATGTAACGACAATTGCTTTTTGGGGGGCAATAATTGAATAACCCCACTCGTACTACCAATGTAAGAGTTGCGGGATATGGGGTTCTTGTCAGCAGCTAGCTGTACAACAAGATTATTGGGAATCCCCCTAGTGGTCACGATGTGTGAGGACAACTGACCACTGTATAACAAATACAACAGGCTAAAAACAAGAATAAGACTGGCTGTTAGGTATAGAAAATAGTTATATTGCTCGGTCACACATGAAAGTGTGCAACATAAAGAATCTTGGGAAAGTACTCTTTACTGTTACACAATTAAACTTGTATCAACAATTAAAACAAGAGATATTGAATATTAACAACTAAAGGTGTCAAGTGGCCACAAGACTAATACATGTATGTGCACATTAATAAAAAAAGAGATAGAGCTTATCTGGCGGGCGGGTCTGTATAGTCCAGCAGCACGGCACAGCAATGTAGTTGACTGGTAGGCACGGTGAAGACAGGTTTAATGATAAATGTCCGATAACAGGAAGTTACGAAATAGAAGGTGAGTAGTAAGAGTTCCGTGAATATACTTGGACAGTGAAAATAGATATGAGTGAGATTCCAGGAATACTCCAATAAATAATATATATGTTCAAAGAAATGTTCTTCCCAAGGAGAGTAGGTATAAAGTCCAGGTAAAAGGTAGGTAGAAGAGTAGGTGACGTCCACGTAAAAGAGTAGGTGAAGTCCAGGTAAAAGATATGTAAATACAAAATGGCAACTAGCAGCTAGAACACAACTCTCAGTTCCATTGAATCCAATAAAACGATGAAATAATGTTCACAAACGTACAGCAAATCAATAATTAACAATTAAATCCTCCAGTAAAGTTATATTTATGTAGATATATATATGTATTCTTTAAGCACAAGAAAGACAACTTCTCTAACTATTTTTATATATATGTATACTGTAGTGTACAGACTATGATATCAAGGGTGGCTAATATACAAACAGGCCCTGTTGACTGGCTGACAACCAAACTGCCTCTCTCTCCTAAAACACCTTGGAGGAAGCTCCCAAACCACAGGGTAACAACATGTGACCCTCTTAACACCTCTGATTGGTCTATACACACCCTAGATACCAAGATCTACACTCAGAACCAATCAGAGCTAAACATACAGACTAAATCTGCATACAAATGCTTACACTAAAACTGAAACAACTAAGACAAGGCATCCCTTATCTAAGAAAAGAAAGTAAGAAGAGAAGATGTTTACTAAAACCAGCAACTTGGCAGAACAAAGAAAGTACTGTTGCCACTGGCTCACTACTAAATATACAGGGGAAAATGAGCACAGGTTGTGGAAGAGTATAGGCTTACCTATTACATAACCACTAGGATGGGAGAGAAGAAGAAACAGAAAATAGAGCTATTTACACTCACACACTTTTTGAATAAAGTAACTAAAGAACAGGAACCAGAACCAGAGTGTGAAACACCTCAGTGTAGTGCTATTGTGTATATGCAAATAAGATAATACAATAAGAGTTATAAAGGGTACTAAATATCAGGCTGCATCAGTCCAATCGAATTTCTGCAAAGTGCCCTTCGACGTCGGTGCCCCTCCCCCCCCCCCCCCAGATTAAAAGTGCTTCCGCCGCCCTTGTCGAGAGTTGTGACGTCCTGTGAGATAGTCTACTTTAAATTTACATAATTCTACTTAGCCAAAATTTGGGCCAGTACCGAACACCTCTAGGATTTTCAATCATTGCTGATAATTTAGTACGCGAATGGAAGATATATGTTAAATTTAATGACCAAATTCCATATGCTGAGCGGTATTTGTAGCCTAGTTTGCATGCAATTACAATAGCAACGATCGATTGAACCTGTTTCTTCGTTCTTTCGTACATCTTGAACGTTGAAGTAGTCATTTGAGTTGTATGCGTAGTTTAGACTACCTAAATTTTCAATAGTCGCTTTGCAATAATAATTGAAAAATATCATCATTGTTCAATTTGTTCGCGTATTGATCAAAGTTTTTTTTTTCCCTTTCGGCGTTCTATAGTAAATCGGGTACGTGTTCACATTTCTGTGGTACACACTGAATGTAAGACCTAACTCTTTCACCTGTTTACATTTTTCACTGTGAAGTTCTATGCTATTGCAATCAGAGTAAACACAAATTTCTGTGGTACATACAGTAGTACATAGGCCTACACACAATGTATATACTCTGTTGCAACGTTGTACGTATACATTTCACATTAGTAACAACAGCTGAGCTTATTGCTGAACACAGCATGAAAATCCAGTTAGCTCATTAACCTGGTCATGACCGACCGACATCATAAAGTTACCAGTATTACGTTGAAATGGGAAGACCGCTTTGATGAAGTTGCAAAATTACAGGAAAAAGAAGGAATTAAAGAGAAGACAACCAGAATGTTGACATCACGGCGCAACCGAGGTTGTGGACAGTCAGTATTTGTAGCCTTAGTGTTAGTGACTTTAGTGTATGGATGTTACCTATACTTCGATTTAAAAAAGAGTCTCGAAGAGACACGCGATCGCGCAGTACGATACCAACAACAACAGGAATCCCTAACAGGGCAGCTACAAGGTAATATGGCGCATTTCTTTCAGTTGAAGCTTTTATTGCTTGCAGGCTCACGCTAAGACGTAGCTGTACTAGGCCGAGCCTAGTATAGCCTGAGCCTAGCCTTCTATAGTACTTATTCAAGTTCAACTCCTTGCATCGCTTTAGGCCTAAGTTACTGTAGAGTGTAGTGTAGGTTAGCCCCTAGCCTATAACTGTGCTTAATAATAATAAGCTAACACTGAATTGGAACTCTACACAGTGGACTCAAGACAATCTCAGGTATTGCTAGCCTCTAGAGAGGCACCAGAAAGTTAAAATAGGCATACATAATCAGGAACACACTGAATGATAATAATGTCAGTTCACAATGATAGCCCTGCCCCCTTTGTCCACCTCCCCCAATCTTTCCCAGTCTTTTAGAAGATATTACTGCACATATAGGCTATGCTAACTGAATGCCCTCACACATCGCAGTCCCAGTTCTTTGACTTTCTTTGAAGGGCTACTGTATATGCAGTAAGTAGCATAACCATCCCGACCAATTGAGTCATCCTATAAAGCATGTGCTCCTCCTGACCAGGGTAAAAACCGAAATATAATTATGGGGCTAGTTCCTTCAAAAATGCCCTAGTGACAATTTTTTTGGGGGGCAGCGGGCTGTACAGAAAATGAATGCTAAAAAATGTATGAAATGTGTTCTTCAAACCTGAAAGTTCCATGTGCCGATCAGCTGCAAACTTCTTAACATTGAATGTTAGCTGGAGAAATGGATTGGCTCTCACGGCACCATGTTTAAATTTTGCACCTTGAACATGCGAGGAATCTTTACATGCTTGACAGGAAATAAACAGTTTGTTGTCCTTTCTAACAAACTAGCCAATCCTTCGTCCATTGTTTTACAGAGGCATCTTTGAAAACAACTTCGTTAATATTCATTCTACATTTAGGGAGCTCTTTCTTAGTTGCTACAGTATTTCTATGCTGGGGTGGTTCCAGTGGCGAATTAGAAATCTCTTTATTTTGCCCTCGAGGCTATGCTTGATCGATCGTCTGTATAGCCCGAACATATCATACTGTAGACCAATCACAACAAAGTTTTAAAAGGCAATAATTATTGGCGGGAATTGCTGAAACTTAGGGCACACGTGCATAATTATTTCCTAAAGAGGCTGTAGGCTAGACAAACACGCTGTGTGCATCAGTAGAAATTACAACAAGAGGTATGCTAATAACATATGTTAATATACACACTACAACTTCGGCAATGACTGAATTACGGCACTGATGAAAATTTTGCCGAACATGCATATCAAAAGCATGAAAATCTTGGGGACGTAAGATTTTGTATTCAAAACAGAATAAAACTGAAAGTAGTTACCGATGTGTTTGATACTGTAACTGAAATCCGTAATGACAAATCATTGTGACATTAGACTGGGGGCGATTTTGCTCACAGTTCTATTTTTGTGCCGCCCTTGTGATTATCTTGAGAACTGCAGCATATCTTTCCAAACTTTTTCAAATTTTCATCCACGTTGCATAATCTACAGCATTGACTACGGTAAATTGTTTGCGTTCAAAAAATTTGGAGGAAACATGTCATGCTTGGTATTGTTATTACAGGGGCTTGTACACGTATAGGTCCTGCCAGTTTTCATTACCTTTCTGTCTCGTCATCTTTGGATGGCTTTGGTTTGAAGTTGCTGTTATTACACTTGCAACATGAATAAACAAGTTACAAAATCAAAACAACTTCATTTGCTTCATACTTCCCAACATTTCCCACCTGTGGATACTATTTCCCGGACAGGAAATACCTGGCAGTATTTCCTGCAGCCGGGTTTCCCAGCCAAACCTGGTTGTATCGTTAGGTACAACTATAGATAATAGATATATAGAATACAAGGCCACATGACTGATGCATCCTAGCATCTGGATGGGGTGTGAGAGACGGAGTCGACCGGGCATCCTCGCATCCCAGCATCCATGTTCTCAGATTAAAGTATCGTACTTAGAACTGCTATTCCACATGTACTTCAGAATATTAGCCTTGGATTAAGATAGCCTTGCATTAGATTAGAACTTGGGTCGGTTGAAAAACTGAAACGATGGCATCTGGCTGCAGGAGAAAGAACGGCAATTTTAAAAGCGCATCTGCACATCGGGATGCTAGGAAAGGTTTCTGAAGTGGCCCTGCAGTCATCATATGATTTTGATGACATGTGGGGAACTAATACAAATATTAATATATATATGTGGATAATTAAGCAGAACTTTGCAGGTCTGCCAACAGTGGAGCAAGTGACATTATCTTAGCAATTGTGCTGAAAATATCTTTGTTTTTCTTTATAATGTACAAATAATTTATATAAATATATGCATTGCGAGTAACAGTCATGGACGGTGCACATCAATTTCACTTTTTCACTTTATTAGAATGTTTGTCAAGGCTAAATTGGTTTTTCTTTGGAAACAGTATTTTACTTTTGTCCGAAAATAAGCATCTCTTCTTGGTCGCTCTTACTCAGAGTGGAAATGTATGCAAAAGGGCTATACAGCTTCACGATTATGGTCAATACACATTCCACATCGACGTTTGTTTACGTTTTGCACAGTGACACGAAATTTGCCGTCGTCAACACAGTATCTTTGAAGGGGTTCTCGTTTCAGCCTTGTTGCCCACCGAACAGTACTTTTATTTTATTATAAATCAACTGATTTCATATTTGTCTGGACAAAAGTAGTATACAATCACAAAATATGGCAAATTAACCAAATATCAGATTGAAGGTCACCCATGACAAGGAACAGTGTATACTGTAACGTTTTTTTTCCTTTCCCAAAGAGTGGTTTAGAATAATACCTAGTACAAAATGCATTGATGATGTGTAGAATAGAGCAAGTTTGTGTTTTTTTTAAGCACCAAAAGAAAAAGAGACATTGTATAATTTGTATGCATATATAGTCAACTTTTAAACAGTACCAAAGATAGATGCCCAATGTGTTGGACTCTTTAAATCATGAAATTTTGAATTTTGAATAAATCATCGCCATGGTGATGGTGCACGTACAGTATGTTTGTTTAGTGTGTGTTGAGACACGTTGTAAACATGATGCAACACAAGTTAGATTTTCAGTTGCATTCTGGGCAAAAGTAGGATGTAAGTGTGGTTGTGACACTTCCTCGTATTTACATGATGCATCGGAAACTACTGTCATGGTTGTATACTTGGTACATACAGTAGGTTCCTCCCCCTCGCCCCTTCCTCCTCCCCATTAGTGAGCACAGGAACCCTGTTGAAAACTGGTCGAGGTTCCAATGATACTGTAGGCCAAAGTCTGAAAGCTTTGCTTTCAGTCATAATGAAGAGAAGAGCAATTCTGAATATTAACAGACTTGTGCTTGCAAGTTTACAAAAAAATAAATAAAATCGTAAAGGGGAGATCCTTAAATTGAAACTTTTGGAATATATGAACATTGTCAATTATTTAACCTTGAATGGATTCATAATGAAGGACAATAACATGCCATTCTTATCCGATACACCCACCCAGTGGCTAGAGGAGTGTGTTTCTACGGTGATATATGACATAAAACTGATATTGCAAGTGCGCCATTTTAGGGTTAGAGATGATACCTCAGAAATGTACTTTTTGACTTGTAATCAAATTTTATCAGAAATATATATATCTGAAAGTTTGATTTAAGCTCATTCCTGATTCTTTGAAAGAGAATTCTGAAATGTTGTTTTTTTCTTCTCCCATTTTCTTTTCAGTTGTTTATGAGCATAGAACTCGTCTGGAGAAGAACTTAAAAGATTCTAAAAGTGAAACCAAACGGGCGAAAGAAGGTAAAACGATGTGTAAAATCAGAGAATTTGGGATAGGATGTTAGATTTTACCAACTTTCTACAGCTACCCCTCCTTGCTCCCCAAACTTCCCTACATATTATATCATCCACCATGTGATGGAAATCAAATCAAACTTGTGTGAAGGGTTATTCCAGCATCAGGTTACGTAAAATTTTTACTCTGAATAAAAAATATAATATGTATTCTGTATGTACTATCAGCTGAAACTCCCATCTCAATATCTTATTCCTAAATCAAGATGCAGGTACGGGGTACGGGGTGATTGAATGATTTACAAATTTTTGACTGACTTATTGCTTCCCTTACTCAAGTAAGTTGATCACAATACTGGATGATACAGTAGGTTGCCTTGGATGACATCATGGTGTAGTAGATGTTCTGTTGCCAGATGCCTAAATTCCCAAATTATCACCAAGCTTGAAAACTGCACATATATATATATCTTTGTTGTACAAAATGCTGCGATGATGCGGTGTCGTTAAGAAATTCTCCTTCAACAAGTGGACTTTGTATTTTAAATTTCAAAGTTTGGTCAGATTCAGGTTAGTTTTGTGAATGTGGGCTCTATAGGTCTGCAACTGAACATTCAGTCATCCAGGAAATGAAATCTGCCTCAGAGAGTTTGTATTCTTGTTTTAAGCTTCACTTAAAAAAGAAAATCAGTTTTCACACTCTGAGCTTCAAGGGATCAATAGGCTTTCTCCAATGGCAATGCCCTCCATTCAAAGGCAGCCATAGAGTCCCATTATGAGTTAGTAAAGTCATTTAGAACCATATGGATTCTCATCTTTAGATGCAGGGAAATCCAATCGAACTGCATTTAACTTAAAGTGAGTCAAAATGATGCAAATTGTCAACAGGGAAACAAAACTAGAGCTTCAAATCTCGTCCCGTGGTTTGTACCGCCTGAGTAGAGACTCGCCACTGTCGAGTTGCTCCTGTTTGCAAGTTTCTCGTTAATATTCTGATTAATGATAGAATAAAGCCCAGAGACGATTAGTGTCTCTTTGTTTCACCCCAAAATGTTTCTAATTTTAGAAATAAATTCAACGGAGAAGTCTGTATAATTTAATATGTCTTCTCATGTTAGTCCAGACAGTGTGGAGATTTGACATGGTGTGAGTTATTCGATATGATCACAAGCTGTTAGTGTGAAATATGTGTTATGTTACTAATTTAAAGAAAAAAATTTGTATACCCATTTGAAAATGTATGGTGTACAGTTTCACACATTTGAGTGTGTATAGAAAAGTCGACGGTTTAGGTAAACAATCAAAGTTGTATTTGGGAAAGTCACACAGAAGCTTAGTATGCCGTTAGTCACGTCATGTTTGTTTATTGTGTTGCCCAGATGTGTCGTCAATGTGAATTTACCGGAGTTTGTAAGTAAGATCAATACAAAGTGTTAACATCTGTCAAACATGCATATAAAGACACTGTACGCTGTATTTATCGTACAAATTTTAGGTATGAGAACATTTAAGATTTTTTTTGTCTGGTTTTAATATAAAAGGAAAAAATACTTTTTATGAAAGAAAGAAAAAAAAAATACCAAAGACTTAAGAGAAAGAGTATGCAAATTCTGCTTGTGGGCATACTGAGCCATTAGTAATTCATTAGTTGCACTCGTTAGTAGTTTATGACCGTGTATGTATGCTAGATGTGCTAAAATGGCCACAACAGTTTCTGAACTAACAGTACACTTCTAGCAACAATTGTGGTGTGTATTGCAAATGTATTGTTTGCTTTTGTGAGGACTTCATTGTGTTCACTCAGTTGCCATAGGGATCCAGATTGACCAATGCAGCCTTTTCACTGAAATTGAGAGATACTGCATTGTACATAGAGGTGAAGAAATATGATAGCAAAGTTTCAAAAATATATAATAAAGAAAAATTTAAAAAAAATATTTATAAAAAAAGAGAAGTGAACTTTCATAACAACTTTGTAATACCACTTATTGCAATTGTCAAGCAAAAGTGTCTTTGTTCTAAATAGTTGGTTTAAAACTTTATTGACTTAAGTTGAGGTCGCTACTTTACAGCTGGGTATGGCACGCTTGTTCTTTATCGTCACCATGGTATTAACTACTGTACCGCAAAAGTTTGTCAATTAATCAACCATATTAATAACGTATATTTTGCTTTCCTCAGATGCACAAAGAACGATTGAACTAGAAAAGGTGAGTTAAAATCACAACGAATAGTAATTGAATTATCGTGCTCTTGTCGAACAGTTAGTAAGAGGCTTAATTAACCTAAAGTCTGCATGATACAGTAATTAAAAGTCCTCCTTATTACCTTCAGAAAACTACATACTTTAGTGCTATAACCGGTTAAAGTAAAGCTACGATACATGATCCCTTGAATGTTCAGACCTTTCAAATGTTATCTTAGAATGTCAGGAATGTTTGTAGTTAAAGAGTAAGATGTCTCAGCAAGGAAAACTGTTGTGATAATGTCGTTCAATTTTTTTTTATGAAGTTTGAATATGTTTTGACAAGTATTTGCCTTTCTATCTTTTTTTTCTTTTGTGGGGGTGGGTTAGATGGGGGGGCGTGAGAGGGGGCTTATATAGTAAAAGTTTTTGGATCGTGACTAACCTGCTGTAGGGAACTTGAACATTGGTTGCCAAGGAAACAATTTTGGAAGCCATCATTTATATTTTAAGTATTTACAGCATTATTTTACAAATCTCCAAAAAGTCAGCTGGCTGGGTTTGTTTATCAAACTTAAATAGAATTAATCATATACATTCCACAACAGTAACAACTTCTGCCCGGATTCTTATATGCAAATTAGGCTAAGCTGGATGCATCTGTCAGAAATGTATTACAAAGTACGTCTTCTTTATCGTACAATGGAAGTCTAAAAAGTCCCAAATGTTGATTTAGAGAGTAATAACTAACCGTTCCCTTCTAATGACAATATAAAGCACTTCTGCCCCAATTCTTATATGTAAATAAGGCTAAGCTGGATGCATCTATCAGAAAAGTATGATAAAGTATGTATTCAAAACCATACAATGGAAGTCTAAAAAGTCCCAAATTATGTTGATTAGAGAGTAATAACTAACCATTTCATTCTAGTGACAATGTAAACCACTTCTGCCCCAATTCTAATATGTAAATAAGGCTAAGCTGGATGCATCTGTCAGGAAAGTATTATAAAGTATGTCTTCTTTACCATACAATGGAAGTCTAAAAAGTCCCAAATGTTGATTAGAGAGTAATAACTAGTAGCTTCCCTTCTAATGACAATACAAACCACTTCTGCCCCAATTCTTATATCTAAATAAGGCTAAGCTGATTGCATCTGTCAGAAAGGTATTAAGTATGTATTCAGAACCATACAATGGAAGGCCAAAAAGTCCCCCATGTTGTTTGCAAGTGTAACCAGCCAATTGCTCCCAATAGAATTCCCAATAGGCTAGCATTTTATCTGCTGTAGCATAGCATCTACATAATGCTACTGTATACAACATTGTTACTCTTATGTCAAGATGTTAAATAGCATTTATTTATACAACAAACCTTACTATTTTGTGATAGCAAAACTAAAAAAACCTCAAAATTTCTAGGCAAAGGAACGTGTATAAAACGCACTTTCAATTTTTCCCTGCCTACCAAAAATCTGTACGTTAGACTGTTAGAGTAAGGTATGGTGTCCACCTAAGTATAATGTGATTTGCACCTTTACACTGATCTTCTTAGTCAATTGTCTGGCTTTTTTTGTGGATTGTTTGTTGTGAAATTATGTTCTAGTAAAGCATTTCATTATGTTGTCTTATTTGCTAAAAGTATTTAAACTGACATGGTGTGTAAAGTTTATAAGTGAAGTGTGTAAATTTGTAGCGTTGGAGTATAAAGTCCATATTGGAATTGCGTCTGCTACTTATTTTAGTTACGGACTAGAATTGAAATCAATACTTTCTGAATATAATTTTCATATTTTCTTTTCTTTTCTCCCCCTGTTTCAACAGCAAGAGGCGAATAACAAATACAATGCCTTGAATATACAACATAAGATGTTAAAGGTGAGTTTACTATAAGGTGACCAGATGTCCCAGATTTTCGGGGACAGTCCCCGTTACAGTGTGCTGTCCCCGATGAACAAGTGTCCCCGAAAATGTCCCCGATTCGTCAAAATGTTCAGGAATTTGAAAATATCCCACATTATTAGTAGAATAATTGTAAAAACAAAATTTAGTCAAGTGTGCAGTCGCAGAACGGAACTAACCAGGAATTAAGTTGGGCCAGTGTAAAGTGGAAACACTGTTAAAATATGCTAGATCGATCTAGCCTAGCACTCTTTGTAAAGTAAGTAAATTTCATCTAAGAAAAAGCTACATTTTTGAAAATAAAATTGATTTAAAAAGTGCTTCTAAGTATCACCATTTTACATTTAAGCACCTTAGGCACTTGAAAACCCCCTCCCCTTAAACCCCTCCCCCATATCAGTAACGCAATAAATGTCCCTGATTCCAGTCAGGCAAATACGGTCACCTTAGTTTACTGCCAACAGTACGGTCAATTTGGACTTGGCGTGGGAGGTGGGGCTATATAGTTTTTATCTGGTATGGCCGCATAGCGAAGTGCTACTCGCTGTGACCGGATTGCTACTGTATGCAAATGCAGGTTTCAAACTTTCACATATACTTTTTTTTTAAAACTTTTCCTGTATCCGAAAACTTGACCGTTTTTCACCAAATCTCAAGTGGCCTTTACTTGACACAAAGTATCTTGATTACATTTTAATTTTTCTCTTAGCAAGAAAAAAAAATGGCAAGTGTCTGAGTTGTCTTGTTTTTACTATCAACCAAGTGATAGCCTCTCTTACTTAGCAATTTAATAGTCCAAATTTTAAGGCCCCTTTCTATTCATTTTTAGTGCACACATTGTAATCAACTTAATTGCATTTCTGTCAGTGAGCTCTCTTTTACTGCTGTGTCTTTATCCATTGAGGAGACTCAACATGAAGGTTAGCCATGTTTGTAAGAAATTTTCTTTTTTTTTGGTAAATTACTACTAAATCAGGAATCAGAGCTTGACGTAACTTTTAAGCATCCTGCTATATAGATAACAATGGCAATAATGATATTGAGTATAAAGCGCAGACATATCCATAGATAATGATGCTTAAGGCGCATAACAATATTATCCTGGTCAACGATAACTTTTCAAACACAGAGACGATTCCTCCACATGGCAGCAGCTAAACAGCACCCAACTGACAGTTGATCTCACAGGTCCCTATTTATACACCAGGGTGAAGAGAGGCAATGGAGATAAAGTGCTTTGCCCAAGGACACAATGCAATGATCTGGCAAGGACTTGAACCTGCAAGCCTTAGATCACAAGTCCACTGCCTTAACCACTTGACCACAGCGCTCTCAACATAAAGATACATATGTAGCGATGACATTCTCCAATGTGAACATGCTCTGTTTCCCGAGGCAACGATAGCAATTTTTGCAAAATACATGAAAATCCTCAAGAAAGTCCACTAGAGACATTGTTGTGGTCCTTACTTTACTTTACACTTTGATATTAGACTGATCAGTAAAACTTGAAAACATTGCTTTCCAATTTTTTATCACAAGTAGAAAAGGCCTGTGAAGGAAGTGAAAGGAAGTGACACCTGTAGTTTGTTACATTTAGATCATGCGTTCTCAGTAGGTGGTCTGTCTGTTTGCCAAAATCCAGCCCGCCACAGATTTCGATCCGTGAATAATATAGAGGTTTCTTAAGGTATTAGGCATCAGCCACAATATGCATTAAACCCTGTACATTTCTCAATCTAGCATTGTTCTGCATCTAGCATCTGCATCTAGCATCTAGCTTGGTTCTGTCTAGCCCTTTGCTCCATTTTTTGTTTGTTTTTTGTGGCACTCGTAGGAAATCAATTGCAAACCACTGCATTAGATGTTATGTACAATGCTTGAAAAAAGAAACTGCCGTAAAAACGTGCAAATTGGGAGAGTAATACAAGAATCCAGCATATTAAATTGTATCAAACCAACTAGCAGTTATGTAAAATAAAATATTGACACGAGTCACAAAATTAATGTGCTTCATCCATACACAAAGCTATTGTGGTATTAAATAATGTAACTATACATGTATACATTTTTTTTTTGATAAATATATATAAAATATGAAATATACATACATATCTTGTTCAAATTTTTTAATTTTTTTTATCAGTTATGTGGCCGTGCATATATACATGCATGCATGCTCACAGGTATGAATGAGTAGGTTTCATTCGATTGTTCATCATTATACAACTGTGACTATTTCATTCACTGGTCTTTTACTATATAAAGCCATAGAGTTTCTTACATCAGCCTATGCTTTTCAATTGAATAGTTACCAGGGTGCACGTGTAGTAGGTTGAGGTTGTCATGGAAACCTCCCGGTTAAGTCAGACAAGTTTTGAAGCACATACATAGGAAGCTGTAGTCTGTTGTTTGACATTCGCAAAATCTACTCGAGTGCCAGGTATACAAATCAGTTTTGACAAGGGTAATTTCTCGATGCTGGTTGTATGTTGCGTTCTTTGATGTACAGTTTATCACTACTAGGGTTCTTAGCAATAAATCTTGGTACTTTTTTTTTTTGGGGGGGGGGTTATCAAGTACCTTGAGTACTCAAGTTTTATAGCAATTAGTGGTAAAAGAGCCCAGCAAAATTTTGAAACTTGCTTTGTGAATGTGATTAATGCTGGTGTGAGACACAACATTGGAAATTTAAAAATTTGAACTCGTTTTAAATCACTTAATTGTTAAAGGGGTATTCTGCTGGCTGAAGTTGATTGCTTAAGCAAAAACTTGGGCAAATTGGGTTATGAAATATTCAAATTTGGTGGTATTATGTGCCATCACCGCAATTCTGCTAAAAATGTTTGATAAGTTCTTCTTTGTAAATATGTAAGTCACTTAACCTCCACAGAAGAAAATTGAATGTGTCTATAAAAACTTGCATGTTAATGAAATTCCAAAGATAAAAAGCACCTTCCCAGCTATTAAAGCAATCATTCCAAATGTACCTGGTTTCAACGATAAATCGGCAAGAAAAATTATGAAAGAATAGCAAAAAGCTTTTCAAGTAAAACAATGGTCGCTCTGACATCACAGATCACCCTACTGGGATCCACGGAGAAACAATAGAGGCTTTAATAGACAGCTATTAATAGGGTTCATTTGAACAACCATATCTTGAGTTAGGGGACAAGATATTGAGAAATGAATTTTGAAATAACAGCATGGAATATTTTTCTTTTCCATAAAAGAGTCACATAGTCAGTTGCTGGAATATCCCTGTTACCTTCACTCGGTGGGAGAAAGCTAGACCAGTATCTAAGATGATTAGTAGTAGTAGTAGTAGTAAGTTGAGTCTCGTCTATCCGACATGCTCAGTGATTAACCTCCGTCACGTATCACGATCTTGGGCAAGGTTTATTGCTTCCTCGAAATTGTTAATGTTAACGTCCTTAAATTGCGACTTTATTTTTCCAAGCAAGGTATTCACGGACCTTCCTACTGGTTTATCAGTATGTCTCAGTGCTTCTCTTACTGCAACCTTTGCTGGAGCGTCAAACTGGAGTCTTGCTACATGACCGAAAAATCTCCATCTTCTATGTGCGACTATGGATGACCAAGGTGTTTGGTTGGTTTCATTGTAGAGCTCATCGTTTTGATAGCCAATTGTTTTTGGTCCATCTCATGTTGAAAATGTTACGAAGTAGTCTCCTTTGAAAAGTCAGTTTATTGAGATGATTACATCAATTATAATCTTAGTTCGAGTAAAAGATTGAGTAGATTGGTCGGAAAAAAATTCAACCAAAGCGCGACAAGCAGCTTTCGTGTATCTTTTAATTTCAGGTGGTTCGTTTCATCTCCTTTGTTCTGCTAAACTCATTGTTCTATCTATCTCTCTTTCTTTTGTTTTAAAGTCTCAAAATGATGATATTAAGGAGGAATTAGAGGACGCCTTGCAACGAGAGAGAAAGGCCGTTGAGGAAAAGGAAAAGATGCTTTATGAACTGCAGACCAATACTACTCAGCTGAAAGAATCCTGTGATGAAAAACAACAACTTTTAACAGGTGGGTGGGAGGTTTTATTTTGACAAATAAGCTGGCTGTAGGTGTGAGAGTTTTAAAGGGAGGTTTTGATTGGCTGAAGTCAATCGCTTATTAAATGGAAATGCTGGAAGTATTCTGAAACTTTAGGTCAAAATTATGTTGTTTGTGACAAAGATATGATTTTTTTTTGTTTTTTGGTAGTATTCTGAAAATGCATCTGGCAACAGGCGTTGTCATGGCAATTCTGCTGGAAATTGGTTTTTTATTTTGCTTTGTAATTATTTATCTCACTTATTCACAGAGGAAAATAATATTTCTACCAAAAAGTAAGGAGTTTTGATGAACAAAAAGGTAGCACATTTCAAGGATAAATTAACAAAAAGGTTATAATAGGAAAGTTAATGCATTTTGCAGAGTATCTACCATGATGGCTTCACAGACTACCCACTGTGATCTACTCTCTGACAAGAATTCAGAGTTTAGCCAGTCAGAATAGGTTACATTCAACCAATCATATGTTGAGTTAGATACAAGCTATTGAGGTTGGATCTCAACTAACAGTGTGAATTATTATTATTTTTTTTTGCAAGGTAATTATTTTACCCATTTCATTGTTTGACACCAGTTTATCACTTTAAGAAGCACTACCATTAAAGCAGTCAACCTCACAATACCTGCGTCCGTTTTCTCACAAAATACATCAAACATGCGAAAATCCTTGTTTTTGAACAGTCTTTAGAATACATACGGTAAATAAATGGACATTTTGCAACAAGGGCTGAACGATTGCACAGAGAAGCGAGGATACAATGTACTTTGTCGTAAAGGAGCATTGCAGATACATTTTATTGGGAAATATCTTTCAAACTTAAACTGGTATTTATAACTGTAAATCAATCTCTATAATTAATGTAGAGATGATTTTGAATCGATTTTTGTCCCCATGGTCTGAGAAGGCATAACGTTTGCTTGGAAAACCTGTATCAGTTTTAGGCTTGTCCAACCCCTCTTACAAACATTTTTACAAGAAAATTATTTAAAAAAGCAGGTTGTCTGAGAGGCTTCCTTAGAACCAAGCCCTGATGAGGTGTTTTAGAACAGTTTTTAAAAAATTGTTACTTTTCGTGTTTTTGTGTTTTATGTACATGTTTGTGTTCTGTTTCCTCCAATCAAGGTCAATTAGAGACCCTAAAAGCCGAAAATGAACTAGGCCAACAATACTTTTTGCAACTTCGAGAGGCGAAGCAACAGATAGACCAAGCAAATCAAGATAAATCCATACTCACAGATCGGCTAATTGAAAACGAGCAGTTAATATCTGCAAATGAGGTAAGACATCCCTGTGTAAGTTGTCCATATTTACTATTTGGTTATTTTAAAAACCATCCTGTTGAATTCTGGAATGTCCCCCTCTAAAAGAATACAATGCTTTCCATCTACCCCTCCCACCCCCCCTCCACCCTCTCAAAGATTGAAAGAAAATGTTTGTGAAAGTACATCATCAATATATACTAGTTCACTTTCTTTCTTCAGTTAGCTAGTTATGCAGATTATTATTGATTAATTCCGTCAATGTTAAATGTCGGTTTAATTCAACATCTTATAGTATCTGCATCCGTGCATCGTTCGGTTAAGTGTGTATACATACAGAAGGGCACACATTTTGTTATATTCTATTCTTTTGTCTTACTTCCTCGTTATTTTTTCTCTTCAATTCATTCATGGCAGTCGTCTGTCTACATTGTGAATCCACTAGGCTTCTTAGAACACAACTATGCATGCTATATATTTAACTCGATCAATTATGTGTGTATTTTGTATATAACTGTGAAAAAAACCACAAAAAAAGGTAAATGGAATAATTAACAATTTTTATCAAACTTCCCGACTATTGCTCAAACTGAGGCATTGTCATAGATTTTTTGCTCAAATGATAGAAAATGTATTAATTTTAGGTAGGTGTATTGTATGACCCTGATAGGTTTCAGTGATGGTGGTTTTGGAAGACAGTCTAGCAAGTATAAAACATAATCATGTCATTTTCTAATAGTTTGAACAAAAATTTGGTCTTAATTTTGGTGTTATGTTATTTTGATGTTTTTTGTCTGTTTCTTGGTTTCTTTACCATCAATAGAAAGAAAAGGTGTTTCTGCAAAATCAGGTGGAGACGTTTAGCCGTCAAGTTCAGTCTTTAAAGGTAAGCTGATTCATGTACCCACCAGCCATTAACTTTAAGGTTAAGATGGAGGGGGAGGGGGAGCAGGGGGGTGGCAGAAGAGTTAGGGAAATAATGAGAGGAGGAGGAGAAAGGAAAGTTTCTGATATTAAACAAATTTATAGGTATGAATCTTCCAGATATCATATCGAGAGCTGTTCCATCTCCACCATTTTGACGAAGAAGGTTATTCAATCTTGTATCATGGCAAGTCCCTCTCACACGACTTTAACGATCATCAACCCTGGTCATCGGTAATTTGTCACGCATCCACACAGCCTCGTGTGCATGAAGTTTACAGTCGCTCCCTCCCAGTTCACTAAAAGTGCATCCCATCTACTTAACTACATGGGGAACTTTCCACAGGGTTGCAGCCAAAATTAGGCACGCGCAACTTTGTTTAACACGGTAACCTCGCAGTTCCCCCCATTTATACGACTGGGTTAAGAGAGGCAATGGAAATTAAAGTGCCTTGCTCAAAGATATGAAAATCCTAATGATCTGGCCAGGACTAGAACCTGTAATCCTTAAATCACAAGTACATTATCTTTTCCATTTGACCCACGACATTCTTCAAATGATTGTGAATGGGTTTGTTTGTTTTGATGTTTGTTTGTTTTTCATTCATTTTCATGGATTTTTTTCCCCACAGATGCAGCTTGAACATGCAAACTCACAGCAGCAGAACCTTGTTCCAGATATTCCACTGAACAATGTGCCTAATATGCCA
Source organism: Apostichopus japonicus (assembly GCF_037975245.1). Lineage (NCBI taxonomy): Eukaryota > Metazoa > Echinodermata > Holothuroidea > Aspidochirotida > Stichopodidae > Apostichopus > Apostichopus japonicus. The sequence continues at coordinate 11,948,220 of NC_092571.1, read as the reverse complement.
CAGAATAATAACCAATTACCCGGTACTTCACTGAACCTCTTCCTTCTTCTACTTAGTATCATATTCTTGACTTGACTTCATTGTTTCTATAATTTTATTATATTTCTGAGTCTCTTTTAGATTATCGACAGATAGGCTCTTGCACCCTCCCCCCCCCACCCCCATCAGGTTAGGTTGGCAAAGTGACTGATTTACCCCTCTAGACCTCGAAAGGTGCTAGTTTCGTATGAGAAGCCAAATGTACTGGTCGTTGAACAAATCACCCTGTCTCGCCCCCCCCCCCCATTAGATCTCAGAGCAGATAGTGTCAGTTTACACCCCAGACCGTCCCAATCTTCCCCAGTGTTCCCCAATCTGCCCCAGTCCACCCTATCTGCCCAGACCGTCCCAATCTTCCCCAGTGTTCCCCTTCCTGTGACAATTTTGCTTTCATGGTAATGGACCTGATTTTGTGATGGGTAGTATATTGTAAGATAACTGAAAGAGAAGATGCCAAGTTATGCAAAAATTGAAAATAAAAATGTTTTGGCTATTGCTATAAGCCTATGGGATATTTGTCATTTGTGTGAGAGAGGCTTTTATAAGAACCACCAGTAAATGTTTTTGACATATGGCTGTGAGTTAGCAGAAAAAGTTGTTAGAGGTATTGCTAATGGTCCCTTTGTGACATGAAAAAGGTCTGGTCTCACGGTATCGACTAAATCAGACTCTTGAAATGTCAGCTATGCACCCCGACTTAAGTGAACCTTGTTATTCTCAGGGTTCTCATGTTTCCATGGTAACAAAGTCATGCGAATGTTGATTGCTGGGAACAGGGCTTCAGAAAATTTGGAAAACTTTGCAAGAATTGAAATGCAGTTATAACTAGGAACCAACGACTTCACAAATAATTCAATATCGTTCATCAGAAACTGAAATAAGTTTTTCTATTATTATTCTTGTCCTTTACTTAAGGAATTCTCTTTTAAAAAAATGTTTGTTTTTTAACATTATATCTTTTTCTCCAATTGTTAGAAGTCCAAAAGATTATAGACCCTTACGAACAGCAGCGGATAGCATTCGACAAGCAGAGACAGCAGGAATTATTAGAAAAGAGATACGTCCAACAGCAGAATGTAAGTGTAATAAAAAGGTTCTTGTATTCAAAACTCATGTGGTTATATTCGAGGGATACTCGAGTGGCTGGAGTCGATTGCTTGATAAAAAAAATATGCCGGAAATGTTTTGCATCTTTGGGTCAAAACACTTCCTCGAAATATGACGAAGATATGAAATTTTCAAATTTTGGTAGGATTTTGCATCTGGCAACAGCAGTGTGAATGACATCATCAGTTGCTTTTGTTTTCCTTTATATCACTATTTATCTTAATTAATTCACAGTGGGAACAGTTTTTCTACAACAACAAAAAAGTCATATTTGATGAAATTTGAAATACAGAGAGACCTTTAAAAAGCTAAGCAAAATCATTCCTAATGTATCAGGTTTCAAGGATAAATCTGCAAGGAGCTTATAATATAGGAATGTAATGAAAATCTACCATTGTGACATCGCATACCACCTAACTGTACATCCATTCCAGGGAAGAATCAAGAATTTAGAGGGTCGAGGTAGTTTACGTTCAATCAACCATATCTCAAGTAAGGAATAAGATATTGAGATGATGTTTTTACACTAACGGAGTGGAAATAGTTATCTTGGCCGAAAAAGTGTCCCATTTTTTTTTTTTTAGATTTTTGTGTTCGTATTTTACATAATGTTTAGTTTTCGTTTATGTGTTTTCTAGACTTTTTATTCCTTTGATTTCTCTGTCTTTTTATTTTTCTGTATTCTGTGTGTGTTTTTGTCCCTTCTGTTACTGTAACTTGTCATTTAGCCTCTGAAGAAGATCCTGCTAGGATCGAAACGTCAGGCCAACTTACTTTGATACATTTTTATTTTTTGATATTTTTTTTAGGTTTTGTAAAGCGCCTAGAGGCCTTTTGGTATTTGGCGCTATATTAAGAACTTATTTATTATGATTATTATTTGCCTAGCAAGGAAATCTCCCTTTAAAGTGCTTTTACAAAGAATCGTACCATAATGTATTGGATTTGTTAAAGATCTCTCTGCACTATCTACAGAATGAGTTTGACTCCTTATTAAGATTTACTACAAAAAAAAAAAACTTTGTAGAAGACAATATCTTTTATTTATTTAAATTTGTATTTAATTTAAATTTTGTAGGTTAATCAAGTCAATGGGGTTGATGCAAGATATGTGCAACAACCTCAGCAAGTACCTCAGCAGCCCCAGCAACAAATAATACAACAGCAACCTGCACAGAATGATATCGTCATGGGAGGCTTCAAGCAGAATGTACAACCAGCCCCCATTAGTAATAATAACCAGGTAGGTGGTTAAATAGCTGGGTAATTGTCATAACGAAGTAGCTAGTTTTAGAGGAGTGGGGGAAGGGGGAGGGGGCGGTATGGTAAGAACTGCATGTCAAAGTTGAGAACAGTGTCTTTAAAGGACTACAGCTTATCGTTTTGTTTGTCGGGGGGATTGGGGTGGGGAGCAGGGGTATTTTATGGTCAGAGAGCAGTTGTTTTTGGAGGGGGGTTGAGTGGGATGGGGAGGTGGTGCAGTAAGAGGATTGTATGGTCAGAATTTCACCATGAGGTGGAGGAAATAGTGTTTGTGAAAGACTTGAGCTGGCACTATCACTCAGTAGGTAAGAACAACAAGTAAGTGTCAGAGAGGCTAGGGATGGGGGTTGGGGGAGGTTGGGGTGGGGGATGGAGAGTTAAAAGCTGTACCATGAGAGTTGAGAAACACCACAGCTTACAGTTTTATTTATTAGAAAACAAATAGCTATTAGTGTTGTGTGATGGTGTGGTGGAGGGTGGTGGGAGGCTGGTTGCAGCCGTGTGGGGGGGGAGGGGATGGAAAGTTAAAAGCTGTACCATGAAAGTTGAGAAACACTACAGATTACAATTTCATTCATTAGGTAAAGAAAATAGCTATTAGTGTTGTGTGATGTGTGATGGGGTGGAGGGGGGGGGTGTGGTGCAGAGGGTAAAGAGGATGTATTGTTAGAATTTTTCCATGGATATTGAAATTGAAATGTTAGTATTGTTAAAAGCAAAACCGCTCCCACGGACAGATCAAGAAATTTAAGGAGGGGGGGGGGTGTGGCCCTGGTGTCGATGTTTGACGACAGTGGGAAAGTTTCCCGTATGTCATTTAGTCCCATGCTTTCTTGCTTCATGTCCCATTGATCATTGATCGATCATTAATCCATCATGAATCCATCATTGATTGATCATTGATTCACAACACAGTGGTTGTCATTTCTATAAGGGGCACGTCGATGTCGAAGTAGCCATTTTTTCTTTCTTTCACATTTTTTTCCTACAGCCCGGTGCGAAAGACATCGACAGAAATGTGAACCTACACCTGGACCAAGCAGATACAAAGGAGAAAGCCGAAGAAAAGGGTGACAGCGATTACGTAAGTAGCGAACAGTCGGGTAATCAATATATATATATATAAATATCGATCAATCAATCAATAAAATTTATCAGATGTGAAGGACAGGAAATTGGATTAACCCCGATCATGGACGATGCTTCCCTGAGAAACTCTTCCATTGTCGTAAACAGCAGGACCTTCCCTGTTATGTATCCTGCATCTGTCGATATTAGTTTCAGATATATTTATCATATTTTATGAGAAGTATTGGGTAAAGGGGAGACAAGCCCACCATTATCTCTTATGATAGGTGAAGCCTGTGATGAGCAAGTCCCTTGAAAACAGGAAAGAAAACAAACTTGTTCCATTTGAAAAATAATCATGGCTGATTTAAAAAATATTAATTTCAGAGGGCTGCCAATTGTTTTGTCCAATGTGTGATATCAAAGTGCCAGAGGGAAAAGGAAATCTTTTAATCTCCCCCTTGTTTCTCTTTTCGTAATTTTACATGAAAAGAGTGAAATAGCAAACACCAAAGCATAGCAAAAATTATTTAAAGCATCTAGCAAAACAAAGCATAACATAAGCAATGCATAGCAACAGATCACAAAATATACAAAGCATGCAGACAACCGAAGCATAACAAAATACAGTGCATAGCAACAGAACACACAAAAAACAATGCATGCAGACAACCAAAGCATAGCGAAAACAATGCATAGCAACAGAACACAAAAACAACAATGCATGCAGACAACCAAAGCATACCAAAAACAATGCATAGCAACAGAACACAAAAAAAAAACAATGCATGCAGACAACAAAGGCATATCAAAAACAATGCATAGCAACAGAACACAAAAAAAAAACAATGCATGCAGACAAGCAAAGCATAACAAAAACAATGCATAGCAACAGAACACAAATAAAAACAATGCATGCAGACAACCAAAGCATAACAAAAACAATGCATAGCAACAGAACACAAAAAAAAAACAATGCATGCAGACAAGCAAAGCATAACAAAAACAATGCATAGCAACAGAACACAAATAAAAACAATGCATGCAGACAACCAAAGCATAACAAAAACAATGCATAGCAACAGAACACAAAAAAAAAACAATGCATGCAGACAAGCAAAGCATAACAAAAACAATGCGGAGCAACAGAACACAAAAACACAATGCATGCAGACAACCAAAGCATAACAAAAATGGATGGATAGCCAGTAATGCCAGTGTTAGACGGTGTTTTACCAAAAACATAGCTCGAGTAAAATAAACAATTTAATGAAAAGCGACCCGAGGAAGGTTGTGAATTTGTTTTTATCCCATAGAACTTAGGACTCGAGTCAATAATTCGACTTTAATCAGGAAAACCACTGACAGTGGCGCGACTCGACCATGAAAATGAAGTGACACATTAAAAATTGGGGTTAGGTTATGAGATGGATGATGTTGCAAAAACCTGTTCAGATGAACCTTAATCCTACACCTGCAGATTTGTGGATGATGAATTCTTCTCTAACTAATGTTTGTCTTGATCGTTTCCAGGAAGACTCGGATGGGGAACAACAAGGGGTCGTCCTGAAGGACCCAGGACTGGCCGCACAGGAGACGAGACAGGTACTTGAACAAAACAAAAAAATAAAAAAGATGTCAGAAAGCTTAAAAAAACATCTTTATTCAGCCATAATTTTTTTTCCGATCTCAATCCTCTGTGGCAAGTATGACACTTTTTACGTCGCCCCATACCTAATGATCTGTGTGTGTGTAGAGGGGTGTGGGGGTCCTACCAGCTAACCTCGCACATTGCTCAATCTAGATATAGTGTACCAACTCTCAACAGAAGAGTTTTATTGCACGTGTGAAGTTAACAGTGCCAGCAGTGTGACTTTATTGATTAAAAATCAATTGCACCATGTTATATAGGTTTGCAAAGTCTTAACAACATTAACAGTTATAAGTACTGAATAGCATCGCCTTGCATCCCATACTGATATCCAGCACCCTACGTGACCCTGTATCCTCTCTTCGCCCTCCTTACCTCCCCTCCTGCCTCTTCCATTTCAGCTTTTAAGTTCTCAGCTTGCCTACATTTCATGTCGCTGCTGCACCCGATTTTTGTTGTGTTCTGTTGCTACGCATTCTTTTTGTTATGCTTTATGTTTTGCTATGCTTTAATTGTGTGCATGCTTTGTATTTTGTGTTCTGTTGCTATGCATTGTTTTTGTTATGCTTTGTTTTACTAGATGCTTCAAATAATTTTTTGCTATGCTTTGGTGTTTGCTCTTTTGCTCTTTTCATGCTAGCTTTTAAGACATTCATTCCATCAAGATCGTCTAAAGATTATTCGGGAGAGGCAGGAGAGAATTGTCAGACTGAAGCAAAAATACCACAAGATCATGGAAGTAAGAAATCTGTGATGTAAAAAGTAGCCGAAACCCTGGGAAAAGCTTGAAAAAATAGTATTTCCTCTGGATTCGTCCTTTTACGAGAGGAAAGGGTCGCTGTAAATTTGGATGTATGAACTGGTGACTTAAGCTAGGCCGGATTGTTTATCCTACAGAAAAAAAAGGGTTTTACAGTTTACAATGTCTGATTTGGGATATCTGGATTACCCCCCACCTCCCCCTCCCCCCAGAAGGGTCTTATACTATCAGGGTTCAAAATGATAACCGGGGTACCTAGAGTTTTACTTTGTTGGCAATGTCTTAAGAATGATTCGTTTATTCAAATTGACTTTCACTTTGGCCTGTCTTTTAGTTACATTGCTCCCAGAATTAATTACCCCAGTATGATTTATTGATACTCTTGTTTGAAATTTGCACCTGCTACCAAAACGCTGGTATTTTAAGATACCATGGGAGATGGGGTGGAGAGGGGGGGTGGTCGTGAACGGGTGCGAAGTGATCGTCAGTTACAAAGAGACATCACGCAGTCACTTCTTGTCTCAAAATATGTGTATTTTTATAAGAATTAAAATAATGATATGTTCATTTAATTTAAATTGAATTTTATGATTTGGATTTCATTGATTTTAGGGTAGTTATTTAGTCAGGGGTAGTCCGACAAAAACACAAGCTTTGAGTGCATGTTATAATTCATTCTGTTTTTCAAAATATTCATGTTGCCATTTATTATCAGAGCAAGTGAGCCATTTTCATGCAGCTGCTTGCCTTCCATTTATGACTTTTTCATCTCACTGGTTGCATTTCATTATCTAAATAACAACCATGTCCCATTCTGAAGCAGCTAAATGTATTCCCTCAGCATTTCCTACTGTTAGTCTGCCAGCACTTGAGTTACGTAGCCATATCCCACTATCCCCCCCACTTATGTTTTAAGCATATCCCACTTTCAGTGTTTCATTACTTGAGTTACATAACCAAATCCCACTTTCTCCACCAACCTGTGCTATCCTGTAACCATATCCTGCTTGCAGTGTTTCATTACATAAGTTACATAACCAGTTCCCACTTTCTCCACCAACCGGTCTTATCCTGTAACCATATCCTGCTTGCAGTGTTTCAGTACATAAGTTACATAACCAGTTCCCACTTTCTCCACCAACCGGTTTTATCCTGTAACCATATCCTGCTTGCAGTTCATTACATAAGTTACATAACCAGTTCCCACTTTCTCCACCAACCGGTTTTATCCTGTAACCATATCCTGCTTGCAGTGTTTCATTACATAAGTTACATAACCAGTTCCCACTTTCTCCACCAACCGGTCTTATCCTGTAACCATATCCTGCTTGCAGTGTTTCAGTACATAAGTTACATAACCAGTTCCCACTTTCTCCACCAACCGGTTTTATCCTGTAACCATATCCTGCTTGCAGTTCATTACATAAGTTACATAACCAGTTCCCACTTTCTCCACCAACCGGTTTTATCCTGTAACCATATCCTGCTTGCAGTGTTTCATTACATAAGTTACATAACCAGTTCCCACTTTCTCCACCAACCGGTTTTATCCTGTAACCATATCCTGCTTGCAGTGTTTCATTACTTGAGTTACATAACCAAATCCCACTTTCCACCAACCTGTGCTATCCTGTAACCATATCCTGCTTGCAGTGTTTCATTACATAAGTTACATAACCAGTTCCCACTTTCTCCACCAACCGGTCTTATCCTGTAACCATATCCTGCTTGCAGTGTTTCATTACATAAGTTACATAACCGGTTCCCACTTTCTCCACCAACCGGTCTTATCCTGTAACCATATCCTGCTTGCAGTGTTTCAGTACATAAGTTACATAACCAGTTTCCACTTTCTCCACCAACCGGTTTTATCCTGTAACCATATCCTGCTTGCAGTGTTTCATTACATAAGTTACATAACCGGTTCCCACTTTCCACCAACCGTTGCAATCCTGTAACCATATCCCGCTTTCAGTGTTTCATTACATAAGTTACATAACCACTTCCCACGTTCCTCCAGCAAGTATTGTGCTGTTACTGTATCCTACTTTCACTGATTCATTACTCAAGTTTATTCATATCCGTATCCCACTTTCCACACGCTGTAAGTGTCTCATAACTTAAGTTACATATCCACATCCCACTGGTCACTCATGTACAGTTCATTACTTAAGTTACAAAACCACATCCCACTCTCCACCAGCTGGTTGCATACTTTCACAATGTCCTGCTTTCATTACTTAAGTTACAAAACCACATCCCACTTTCCATCAGTTGATTGTGTTTCTTTCCTTTAGCTTTTCTGTTTTACAACAGTCTTGAATTTCTGGTTACTGATATCATACCCTGTTGTACTAATCATGGATTAAAAGTAACACATTATGATATAACATATCTTTCTATTAACAGTGGATTTTATTATTATAATGCCACCAGCTTGTGGCAAATTAAATGCAAAATGTGGCTTTACCTTTCTGGAACCCTCAGAAAGGGGAGGGGGAGTGGGAGGGGTGTGCAGATTAAGTTGCCTTAAATGTGTAATCCCCCCTTTAATGACTTCTTCCTTCTCTAGGATCAGGACGGCGATGGGCCAAATGTACGAGAAGAGGAGAAAGACCGACTCCCAGACGCAAAAAAGCCAAAGTAAGTTGAGAAACCCTTTTTTTCTTCTTTTTTTTTTGAATCCAGGAAATTTCTAATATTTGTCGAATATATTATAATCTGAAAAAAATGCAGTTTGTTAGCTTGACTGTTCTTCAAGTTTAACAAAGACAAATATTGAAGATTTTCGATTTGCTTTCTGCATGTTATTAATATTTTTTAATAGTGTTTGGGTGATGAAATTGTGTCAATTTGAATGGAAATGTTCATTATTTTTGTTTCTGTATTGGTTATTGTTCCTGTATTGGTTATTGTTCCTGTATTCCTGTATGGTTATTGTCCATGTATTCCTGTATTGGTTATTGTTCCTGTATTCCTGTATGGTTATTGTCCATGTATTCCTGTATTGGTTGTTGTTCCTGTATTCCTGTATGGTTATTGTTCCTGTATTCCTGTGTTAGTTCCGGTATCGGGTATTGTTCCTACATTCCTGCATTGGTTTATTGGTCCTGTATTGGTTATTGTTCCTGTATTCCTGTATTGGTTATTGTCTGGGCTTAGGTTATTGTTCCTACATTCCTTTTATTGGTTATTGTTCTTTATAATACTTCAGTGAACAAGCAGAGGAAGACTCTGCAAAAGAACAGAAGGAGGATGGAAAAGACGAAGATGAAGGAGATGAACCGCTCTGGCAGAAAGCTAACGAGAGAGAGAAAGATGAGGATGAGAAGATGCAGGTATGAGTACAGGAGTGGTGTAGACCTCATAGCATAGAGTCAACCTATTATAGAGTTAAGATAGAGTCAGTCTATGATAATATTGGTCTGTTGTGTAGAACACATTTACTATGTCATCCGTATACATGTAATGTACATCGGGAGGAGATACTGTGGTCTTCTGGCTGTTTCAGCCATATATTTAGTGCTCTACCAGTTACCATAGCAACCATCACCGTGGAAAATTTATGGGTACTACGAGGTCCATCATGGTCGTGTGGGAATAGTTGATGGGGGGGTCCCATTGTTTGTTCAGGTGACAAAACGTGTCATTTGTGTGCGTGTGCTTGTGTGAGTGCTTTAATATAGTGTGTCACAACAAAATTAATGTATGTCGTCCAGTTACAGAGTTGTTGACAATTGACAATTCATAATCATGGACGTTAAATATGAATGTAAGAGACTGACTTCGGTCAGCTTGCGGCTTTGATAAGCCAATGAGGCTTCTTTGCGAGTTCCTGCTTGCAGGAGGATCTAAAATACATACATATATACATACATACATACATACAAAATGGCCGAAACCCTCAAACCCATGTGGGGATAATAGAACTCTGCAAGTTAACAACATGTTAATGAGTGATACTCCATGGATTGCCCACCGGTTGTAGATGTAGTCTGTTGTAGAGTCACTACGTTAGGTAATTGGTTTCTACTCGTCTGAACTTATAGAGTCGGACCAAGTCAAATAAAGCGATAATATGGAGGTAATGAGAATGATATTATTAGTAGGATTACCACAAACTTAGGGTTGTAGGATAACCATAAACTTCAGGTTGGATTCCTGAGTTGGTCAAACACATGACACGTACTAATTAACTCAGTGCAAATCATACTTTTAGTCACGTAATATTCGCTTATACCAGATGTCGTCGATAAGTTTCCATTCGCTTTTTCTGTCGATGATATGCCTATATAATATAACGCTGATTTGAAGCTGTAGTCGTTAAGATTTACAAGCCTAATAAATTGAAAGACTTTGGAGCTGGGGGTGGGGGGGTGGAGTGGGGGGTTAACGTTCTTTGTGATTGGTTCGTAGTTGGGCTTATGAAGGGTGTCATCATTTACTTCTTTTCATTATTCGTTTTTCGTGTTTTAGGCTTTACAAGAAAAACAACTCGAAGAAGATTTAAGAAGAGAAGAGAAAGCAGAAGAAGATGACAATATGGCATTGCATCCTCCGGGGAATTACGAGGCAGAGAATGACAGAGACGAAGATGCTCCTGGTAATATATGGCACAGAGACGGAGAGAGAGAGAGACTGAGGAGAGATAGATGGATAGGGTGTGAGAGGTGGAGGGAATGACCTTGATATAGGGAAGATGGTGTATAGTAGGTGTCAGGATGTAAGGAAGAAACAACTTAAGAAAGAGGAAAGAGATAGATGGATAGGGTTTGGGAGGTGGAGGGAAGGACCTTGATATAGGGAAGATGGTGTATAATAGGTGTTGGGATTTAGGGAAAAAACAACTTAAGAAACAGGGAAGAGATAGATGGATAGGGTGTGGGAGGTGGAGGGAAGGACCTTGATATAGGAAAGATGGTGTATAGTAGGTGTCAGGATGTAAGGAAGAAACAACTTAAGAAAGAGGAAAGAGATAGATGGGATAGGGTTTGGGAGGTGGAGGGAAGGACCTTGATATAGGGAAGATGGTGTATAGTAGGTGTCAGGATGTAAGGAAGAAACAACTTAAGAAAGAGGAAAGAGATAGATGGATAGGGTGTGGGAGGTGGAGGGAAGGACCTTGATATAGGGAAGATGGTGTATAGCAGGTGTCAGGATTTAGGGAAAAACAACTTTAAGAAACAGGGAAGAGATAGGTGAATAGGGTGTGGGAGGTGGAGGGAAGGACCTTGGTTGGAACAGGGGTGAAGGAAGAAGGTGTATCGCAGATGTCAGGAACTCAGGATATTGCAGGAAAACCTAAAGAAATAGGGCAGAAAAAGATTGAAAGGATGTGGAGGGAAGGACCTTGGTTGGAACACGGGCAACAGAAGATGAGAGTATGGAAGGTGTCAGGATTTAGGGGGGGAAAACATAAAGAAACGGGGAAGAAAAAGATGGGATGAGGGAGGTGGAGAGAAAAATGAACTTCATAGGGATGAGATGGGAGAGAAAGAGAATGGGAAAAGGGGAACGTGGGATGGAAGGAACACCATTGCGACTTGTGTGTGCATCTTGTAACACCGGACGGTAGAAACCAGAAAGTTTTGGATCATCAAAACACATTTTGACAGTGGTTAATAAAGATATCGTACGATGTGTAGCCAAATGAGTGCTCTGTGAATGTGATAGACGATGTTGGTAGGATCCAAGGAGTACAACAGTGGAAGGGAAGAAGGGGTGTGGGCAGGGGTGATGGAAAGAGCTGGTGGAAGGATGCGACCATCGAAGATGTCGTGTGCTGATGAAGCAGTTAAACGCTCGCAGGGGAGAAGATACCCCAGGGTGTTGTCGGGATCTTCGGGAGTAGAAAAATATATATTTCCGTATATGTTCGCTTCGGAAAAGTCTAATTCTACTATATTTTGGTTTCTCTCTCAGGGTTAGTGATTGATGTCCGGCGAGACGAAGTGGAGGAACACATCGAAGAAGCAGAAGGTTTACAAAAACAGCAACAGGTGAGGTGGACGGCTAGCGATTGAATATTGCCTCGTGTAAATTTGGGCAGAGGGGAGGGAGGGTGAGGGGGAAGGGGAGGGGGAGGGGAGGGGGTGGTGAGTGCATAGTCACTGGAAGTGAAACCTCTGTGTAGATTTGTTGAAAAGTATCGTAGACCTGATTTAAAGGAGTGCATTTGCCTTCATTTCTGTTACGACATGACACTTTTTCCATTCCCAACAGAATCTTTGATCGCTTCAAAATTTAAGCATGAAAATGCTACAGTATTTTGCCCTTTTTATAATTTTTTTTTAAATTTTTTTTTTTCATGTTTTGAAAATGTCCCTAACAGCTGTCTTTGGGTCACTGGTGTCACGGTTCTTTTGACAGAAGTCTGACATTATCAAATCAAATCTCTTCACTTTGCTTGTCTTATATATCACACTTTATTTCATGTTAATTTTCCTTTATATTTTTCGATTTTTTTTTTTTTTCTAATCAAATCTTTTCACTTTGCTTGTCTTTTACTCACACTTTGTTTCATGTTAATTTTCCTTTATATTTTTCAATTTTTGTTTTTTCCTGCCTTTTTTCTTTGAAGTTACAGCTTCAAGCCAGAGTCCAAGGTGCCGGAGAGGAAGATAAGGACGAAGAGTCGAATATCGACGACAACAAACCCGAAGACAGCGACAGTCCAAACGACCAAAGGTAAACCTGATCCTTGCCGACACGGTGGTACTTGTATGTGTGTACCTCCTGCAAGCAGGAACCCGCAAAGAAGCCATCATTGCCTTATCAAAGCCGCAAGCTGACCGAAGTCAGTCTCTTACATTCATATTTAACTTCCATGATTATGAATTGTTAATTGTCAACAACTCTGTAACTGGACGACATACATTAATCTTGGAGTGACTCGAACCGGGGACCTTATGATTGAAAGGCACCGGCATTAACCACTGAGCTAACACTCCACTTTACATTGCAAAATGGAAAATGGAGAATTTGAAAGCTTACTGCGAACTCTGTAGTCAGAGGGCAAGCATGGCTGTTGGATGTTTTAAACTACACAAAGTAATGTAAACCATGTGGATGTAGTTTGGCGTATAAGTGTAGTTTGTGAGAATAGACAAGCTGAAAACATAACATAAAACAATGACATACGAATAACTTGTTTAATGTGCCTTATCTTGTCCAGAACCTTCCAACACATACAAACATAGGTAAACAACAAGAACGACCCAAATACCGAATGTAATGAACAGATAAACAACCTCAAAGTCTAAAAACCAACCTATACAGCTTGTCATACTGGAGGCCAGGGGGTTTGAGCCCTGGTTTCAGCTAAAGTAAGAAGGGGGGTCCTCATTTTTAGCTCATACCAGCATGCTGGTGTGAGCTATTGTTACAGTGCGGCGTCTATCACTCTATCTGTCAACAATTGGTAAAACCGCTGCCACTCGAACAGTGTTTGATGGAATTTCATGAAACTTGGACACAAGGACCATTGGGTATAGGGCCATCAGAGATGGTCCAAAATTTGGGGTCAAAGGTCACCTGTGGGCCGTAATGGGCCATCTTGTGGAAATACGCAAAATGCTTCTTCTCCTACAGATTCCATGGTACAATGTTGAGGGTTTGTCACGATAGTACTATGGTAGTTTTACCTTCAGGGTGTTCATGAATTTGGGATCAAAGATCAACTAGGGGTATTTTGTGGCCCGGGCCACGGCCCTATATTTTCAAATTGCTCCTGTTCGTACAGTGTATGGCCAATTATAATGAAACTTGGTCACAATGTTCCTCGGGATGAGATTTACGAGGGTTGTTCGGAAAATTGAGGTCAAATGCATTTAGGGGGTCATCGGGGGTCATTCTTTGTAATATTTTCAAATATCTCAATCTCCTCAAGATTTTGATGGATCATATTCAAAGTTGAACTGATGATTGTTGGATTGTGTATGAATCAGTTGATGCCTAAAAATTTTTGGTCAAAAGTTAATTAATTACAATTAATCCCCATTGTTTAAAAAAAATCTGAGCCTTCACTTTTTGCCAAAGCTCCTTTAATTTGTCTCCCAGTCTCTGCAGTGTTTGTTTACATTTGTGGTTAAGCTCTGCAGGGCTGTTAGTGGAATTAAAGCAGGACTGGGAGTTGTTATTAACTGTTGAACTGTAAGCATGAGAGCCCTATAGCCAATCAGCACTTGCCGATTCTTAGAAGTCTTTGATCCTGAGGTATGTAGGCAGCTTGTGAAGTTATGTCTTGTAGGGAGTGCTTGTGAAGTTACTTCTGCTAAGGTAGAGGGGAGAAAGTTTAATAGGGTAGGTCAGTGGTATTGTCTGAGAGAGTGGGTAAAATAGGATTTAAAGGGGAAAATAGGAATTATAGCCAGTGGTGTGGCCAGGGTTCTGCTAACGGAGGGGGGGGGGTATCCCTCATGGGCCCAAAATTGGTTTTGTGGGCCATACATTTTTAAGCTCAAAAAGGTATGAGCTTCTGCACCTTTGGTGCTCTAGTTAGTACAATCCACAGTCTGCCGTCTGGGAGGGTCTTCCAAATGGGCCTACAAAATTCAAAATGAGCTGCAACTGTTTATTGCATGGCGAAACTGATATGTTAAGTGCAAGCAATATACGATCCATTTTAAGTTACATACTTGCATATGTGGATGCTGAGGGTCAAAGAGATAACTGCTTTCTCGGTTGATTTTGAAAAGGATATGTGGGTGATAGAAATTGTAACACTCATGTAAAACAAGAAATATATTCCACTCTGTGAAGTTTAACCCCTCACCCCCTTAAATCAATATCTTGTTCCAAACTTGAGATGTGGTTGATTGAAACTGACCTATTTTGACTGGCTAAACCTTCAACTACTCCAGGGAGTGGTTCACAGTAGGTGTGGGGGAGGGTGGGGGAGGGTGGGGGGAGGGTCTATGATGTCATCACAGTACATATTCTTCAGAAACTTGAATTTCCATTTATAAGTCTTCTCCTTAACCAATCCCTGAAAATGAAATACTCTTGGAATGACAAAATATCACCAAATTTTTAGAAATGAATATCTGCCCGATGTAAAATGTCACTGTGAAGATGTAGTTGTAGCCAAAGGCGGAGACAATTTCCAGCAATTTTATCAAGAAATCAACTTCAGCCACCGATTATGCCTTCAACCCCATACCGACATTCTGCATGTATCATTAATATGGATTCTGAGAGGCTGTGAGTCGTGGCACTTGCTTAATAGTAAAAAAAAAATATAAAAAAATGGATGCCGTGCAACTTTTTTTAAAAGTATCCCGGTGTAATTGTCTTCCACTTTGCATGCGGATGTGTTAACGTAACATTTAAAACAAATGTCCTTTTAATTGTCCATGTCCATTTAGTGTCCATTTTGTGTCCATTTGATGTCCATTTAATGTCCAATTTAATGTCAATTTAAAACAAATGTGCCAACTTTCGTCGCACATTTTTGCATCTCACCAGGGAATTTGTCGCAAAAGATGAAGACCCTGGAGAGGAAGACGTCGTACAAAATCCCGATGTAGGCGAAGACGAGCAACACCAAGGCTTAGACCGTCCTGAAATAGATGGTTAGTAATGATTCATTTTCAACCGGTCTCTGACTTTATCATAAATGGTGAGCAACACCAAGGCTTAGACCGTCCTGAAATGGATGATTAGTAATGATTCATTTTCAACCGGTCTCTGACTTTCTCATAAATGGTGAGCAACACCAAGGCTTAGACCGTCCTGAAATGGATGATTAGTAATGATTCATTTTCAACCGGTCTCTGACTTTCTCATAAATGGTGAGCAACACCAAGGCTTAGACCGTCCTGAAATGGATGATTAGTAATGATTCATTTTCAACCGGTCTCTGACTTTCTCATAAATTGTGAGCAACACCAAGGCTTAGACCGTCCTGAAATCGATGGTTAGTAATGATTCATTTTCAACCGGTCTCTGACTTTCTCATAAATGGTGAGCAACACCAAGGCTTAGACCGTCCTGAAATGGATGATTAGTAATGATTCATTTTCAACCGGTCTCTGACTTTCTCATAAATTGTGAGCAACACCAAGGCTTAGACCGTCCTGAAATCGATGGTTAGTAATGATTCATTTTCAACCGGTCTCTGACTTTCTCATAAATGGTGAGCAACACCAAGGCTTAGACCGTCCTGAAATGGATGGTTAGTAATGATTCATTTTAACCGGTCTCTGACTTTCTCATAAATGGTGAGCAACACCAAGGCTTAGACCGTCCTGAAATCGATGGTTAGTAATGATTCATTTTCAACCGGTCTCTGACTTTCTCATAAATGGTGAGCAACACCAAGGCTTAGACCGTCCTGAAATCGATGGTTAGTAATGATTCATTTTAACCGGTTTCTGACTTTCTCATAAATGGTGAGCAACACCAAGGCTTAGACCGTCCTGAAATCGATGGTTAGTAATGATTCATTTTCAACCGGTCTCTGACTTTCTCATAAATGGTGAGCAACACCAAGGCTTAGACCGTCCTGAAATCGATGGTTAGTAATGATTCATTTTCAACCGGTCTCTGACTTTCTCATAAATGGTGAGCAACACCAAGGCTTAGACCGTCCTGAAATCGATGGTTAGTAATGATTCATTTTCAACCGGTCTCTGACTTTCTCATAAATGGTGAGCAACACCAAGGCTTAGACCGTCCTGAAATCGATGGTAAGTAATGATTCATTTCAACCCATTTCTGACTTTCTCATAAATGGTGAGATTTGGCTGTACCCATCGCAGCGGTATTTCACAACAATGCAGTTTGCTCCTCCTCCTCCTCTTCATTTTTTTCATTTTATTTTTTCGTTCTGAGCAAAATTAAATACCGAGCAGTCAGTCTGCTGATCTTCTTAGTTTATCTCACTACTCAGAAGGAAATAGTTGCCCTGTTTGTTCATTAAAGTAACTTTTTCAAATAACTAAATAAATGAATATGTTTTGTAATTACAAGCAGTGGTACTCACAGACTTTTTGATGAAGTAAAATCAGTGTTTATATCTTGTTTTGGAGATTGTCAATAACCAAGATGGATTACGTGGCCTGTTTTCTAACAACCGAGCCATCCAGCCCTAAGTAGGCCGCAATCTCTATATCGTCATTTCTTTGTCGGGGGGGATGGGGGGGGGGACGACATTCAGAAGCTACAGCTCCTTAAATTCCAGTAATCAGGAATCCTTCTTTTTTTGCTATACTGTTGTCACTTGTTGAGAAGTGTTTTTAAATTTGATTATGGCCGGTCGTAAAACCTAACTCTGTTTCCGGCCTCCCTATCTAGATGCCCAGATGAACGACGTTATTAATAATCCACCCGTTCTTGACCACCCGGCAAAAGAAGAATCAAACGAAGATGATAAACAAGATGTAAGTATCCAACCAGCTCCAGGATTTTGATTATTCGCTGAAGCTGACTTCAAAGTAGGGGGTGAGGGCTGGTGGTGCTCACCACGGAAAAACGGAAAATTTTAAAAGATGCAAAATGGTGCATTCTGAGGCGTGTTCGGGACGTTATTGAAGTCTATATAATTAGGCCTACATGTAAGGGCTGTGTTTAACAACTTAATTTTTTGTTTTGGGGTTCAAATGGGGTTGTGGGGGGGCAGGTAGGGGTGGACCCTGGATCCACATGTAAGCTCAAAGAAAAAGAGTATCACTTTCGGGAGAAGCTGACTGTCAATTCGTCAAAGTCCTACAAAAATTAGACATGTACGAATGCAATATTTCATGCCGTTTATCTTTGTATTTTTTTTTCACAATATCAATTTATCCAGACTATTTAACTAAGTAATTTGTGTAGACATTCTAAATATAACCTTTCAAGAAATAATTGTTTACTTTTGGCAGATCAGATCAAGAAATGAACTTCCCATGCATTTGTCTGTGACAAATTATTCAAATACGTTGTAAATTTTCTAATTCGAGACCACAAATGTATCCTACATTTTTGTTTTTCTTGAGTTATTACGTTCGTTGTTCGGGTGTGACTTAAACGGCTTACTTGGTAGTCCAGCCAATTTTGTCGATGAATATCTGATGTTTAAAGGGATATTCCGTTTGCTGAAAGTTCATCGTCTAAAGATAATCGCTGGATACAGTCAGGGCCATTTTAAGCTTTATTTATTTTTGTTTAATTTTTTTGTTTAATTTTTTATATTTAATAATGTATAATTCTTTCGTCCACTGAAAGTAATATTCTTACAAGCGATAAGAGAACATTACGCACATTAAATACAAACTTTCGAAATTTCAAGGACAGATGGACTACAAAATTATAAAGCTTCCAAGGGACACGTGCCATGACCACTTCTATAATGCACTTTTGTGAGAAAGGTTTTTATCGGATAAAAAATAGTTTTAAATCCAAGCAACCATATCCGTTTAGAATCAGGAACATAATATCAAGATTTTGGGTTTTTAATTAACAGCGTAGACTAAAAAAAAAATTAATCTTGTATATCGTCTGTCATCGAAATTATCTCTTAATTAATTACTTATTAATTAGTGAAAAAAGATTAAAAATGTGCCGTTGAGATTGACTCTTGCGTCATCCTCTTCTTCTTCTTCCGCTGCAGAAAATTAAATTTAACCAGGAGATGAGGTAACGTGTGGTGTAGAGACGTCCGGTGTTTTACAGATTCTCTCATTCCATTGGACTGGGCCGATGTAAAGGAGTGACGGGGCAAGTGGTGGTGGTGAGAAACGTCCGATGAAAGTATCTTTTAATCCTTCCCGATATTTGCCAGACTTCGTCTTCTACCTATTTCGTCGAACACATTTCTCCAAGTTTTTTTACTCCTTTAAAAGAGATTCCGATGTCAGAGTAACATAAATGAAAAAATTTTAAATTGTGAATGTGGACCTGGAAAAGTTTATAATCATTAAGCAAACTTTTAGCAGCTAACAAAGAAGTGTTATTTAAAATGTGCTGTGATAATTTCTGATTGGTCCCTTTAAACCCTCGGTGTTCAAAGTGGTGTGGGTCACGGCCATTTCTTATTACGATCGCCAAAAAAGTTGGAAGGTTCACCGAAAAATAGTTTGGATGATAAGAAAGGAAGACAAATGGGAAAAAATGTTGAACATTTATAACTTCAAATATGCGAAATAGAATACCAGTTTGCAACTAAGTACCCATAATGACATGATAAAAAATTCTCAATTCCCCTCTATATACCCCTTCCCCAGATCACAGCAACCCCCCAATGGTGGGTCGCCAAGATTTTAAAGGTAAACAATGCAGTCACCAAGCCGGAAAAAAAAATGTTTGGATACCAAGGCGCTAAAAGTTGAGCTAAGATCAAAAAAGTATGAGATCACAATTTTTCTTAATTTTTACAATACATTTTTTGTTTTCTGTGTTTTTTTTTTGTTTTTTTCGAGAGAGGCTTTCCTTTGACTTTCCTTTTCGTCTAGATATATTTTTACGAAAATTTAATTATCATGTGGCCTACTTAACTTTGTGAATCACTTAAAAAAATTTCCTTAAAAATTTTGTACGAAATGTGTCAAATTTTTATCAACGTGTTCCATCTCTGATACTTAAACCTTTTCAGACTTAAATTTTGTATACCCATTCTTTTTTTTGTTTCCACTGTAAAATCCTCTTACGATGTGTGTTTTCTACCTTTGTTCAATATCTGCGGTCATTGTATGTTAACACGGCTCGTTTTAAGTAAGTCTATCTTTCATAACTTGTAGGATGATGTCGATGATGGGGGTAGACTGAAATCTTCTCGCAACAATCTTTCCTTTTTTTTTTTTAATTTCTTTTTTAGTAACTTTTCTCATAAAGTTGCTTGCTGCATGGTGATAAAGGGTATCATTAACTTTACACAGATATGTAGTGTACTAGATTCTTAACCTTGAATGAAGGAAAATATTTTAATCCATGTTGGATTTTAGTAAGACAACTTTTTTTTCTCTTTTTCCATTTTTTTTTCTTTCTTCGATTTTGTTAATTATTATTAGTAATTAAATTATACAATTAATTAATTATAGGAAATTGCTGTTAGTGATTTTCATGTCTGGTCGATTGGAATCGGCCAACAAGTTACTTGAATCCCCCCAGTCTAATCTTGTAATCCCAGTTTGATCCCATTTTACGAACTTTCATGCGGTTGACAGCTGGGATTATGAGATGCCATGAGGTCAAAGGTCATTTCGGAGAATAGACACCTTCACATCTAGCTGCGATACTGTCAGCCAAACGTCGGTGTCAATTGTGAGAGCTGCATTTTGCATCGAAGGCGTGGTTAACTCGAAACTTGCTAGAGGGCTCATGAAGAAACGTGCCGTAATTTTAAGTCTACAAAAATATTTGGTAGGACTTGCAATTCTTGCTAGGATTTACCTTTACAACATAGCCACTGGAATTTTGTGACAATGGCTCATTAAAAAAGGTGTTTAGTGGCAGGGTTTGGGTTTTCTGTTTTCTTAAATAGATTAATTTTTCCTTGTTTTGTGAGCCCAGTAAAACAATAAAAAGTCACAGACAAACTCAATATCCCAATGTTTATGTCTCTTGTGTAACCTTTGTCTGATGTGGGGAAGTTTGAAGAAAGACCAGAAAACTGATATCTTCTATGTTTACCAAAGATCTCACCTTCTAGCGATTCCCCCTCCCCTCCCCCTCCACAAAGAGTGGGGGTTAAGCTAATAGGCCCTTGCTTAAAGCAAACTGGGACCATAGGGGAGTGTTTAAGGTACCACGCTTAAATGTGAACTATAACGTGTCATGGAATACGTTAGTCTGCAAGACTTTTGTACCAGTTTTGAAAGGCTTTAAAGTTTGTCACTTACAAAATGCTATGGGTCGATGCGTACACATAAAAAATTATCCATTCATGTTTGTACTCAGCAAGTCAAATAAAAGACTTTTGTTGGAATTTACCGGTGTGGAACAAACCTGTGATTGTTACTTTACTTTATGATCAAGCTATTATTTATTTCTGTGGTTCTGGTCCTTTTCAAGTTTTAGTTTAAGGTCTGTGAAAAAACATTTACTTCAGACCAAAGGTTTGCCGAGTTGTATAAAACCAGTCACTATAAGTTTGTAACTGCCAAAGCATATCACATACCGAGCACAATTGAGCTAAGAGTGGTTATTCAGGCCTTTTTTTTCTTCTTTTTTTTTGGTTAAATAACCTTCTGGAATCGTCCTTGACAGCCTACGCAGCATTGTTCAATGTCGAACACAATAAATATCATGAATTCTAAGCGCCTGCAAAGCATGATTCATTTTCATTTTGTTTCATTTTGCCTGTAACGTTAACTTGTATCTATACAACTAAACTCAACCTTGCAACCCAGACTTGTACTATCTGAAGGTCATGATGTTTGCGATTTGGACGGCTTCGACTTAACTTGAGACGGTGGTTCCTGCAGTTTCCCCCGTTGGCTTGCGAGGTAACTTGTAAATATAGTTGCGTGCGCTGGTTTGTGGCTGCACCCTATGGGAAGTCCCCTGGGGGACATGTAGATGTGGTGCCCCAGGAGAGAGTGATTGACTTTGGTGGGTGGGTGTGACAAGTTACCAATGACCAGGGATTAAGTTGTAAAGTCATGTGAGAGGGCCTTGGCCCTGAACAAGACTGTAAATCTAATATTAAGAAAAAATTAAGAAAAATTATGTAAAGCAAGGTGTTGCATGTGCAGACGTGTTTATCATATTTCGCATTGCAAAGTAAAGGTGTTCATTTTGCATGCCAAAGAAAATGCTCTGCGTTCTGGCGGTGTGTCGCATGAATATCGTATATCTCGGTTGAGGCCGGAGGAGGATATTGAAAACACTTTGCTAAAAGCCAGGTGATACAGGGGGAAGTCAACTTTGAACACACGCAAGGGTTCATCATGTTTCTTAATAGGGGTATTGAAATAACGAACATCTCATGGAATGGACAACGTCTAAAATTTGACCCTGTAGCATAATTCTCGAGGCTGAAATGTTGATAAGAGCCACGAGAGAATCTCCAGACTTAGGGATGGATGGGAGGCTGTATTACCCACTGACTGAAAATACCCCTCCCACCTCGACTCAACAGTATTACAATGGAAAATCATGGATAGTAGTTGGGCAGTGTGTCAGCTTAAATTGGGCTAAATTAACAAGTCAACATGTAGTGTTTTCTCAAATAACATTTTTTTTTCGGCTCACATCTAATATCGCATGTGAAACCAATCATGGGCAACAATTTTGCATGTGACGTGATCGAGCACAGGTCGTTAACCGAAGGCAGTCGTTGTGTGTGCCCATCAATCATTCAGAAGTCAAGAATATGGGTCAGGACAGTTAAGTTTTGCTCTGTGAATGGCAGTTTTTTTGTTGGATAAGTTAGTTTAATGACTGGAAAATTCAAATTTTTCAAAGCAGATTAATGCTAGTCATTAGACTCATTAACATTAATAGCAGAGTTGAGTCAGTTTTTGGAAAGTGTATGAACAAGACGGATCTACTGTGGTGGATACTGAACTGATTTTGTATTTATTCTGAGCATAGTAAATCTCAACTTTCTTCCCCCCCCCCACCCACCCCTACCAACAAAAGAGTTTCCCCTCCCATCTTCCTAACCCCCGCACCTTCTCACTCGCTTTCTCAATTGTGGATACTTCCATTTTAGAAGGGGAAAACAAAAATTTGTCTAAAGCTGTGCGTTATAACTTGTTATTTCATAGTTGAAAACTACAGGTGGTTTTTGCGGTAAGATATTTTTGTCTACCAATGCATTTCATTTCCTTTTATTGCCATAAAAAGATGCTTTTCTTGTTCAGTTTCAGGCCCTAGTTTTGGGTAAGGTTCATTGCTTAAACTGTGAGATGTAATTCTCTTTAGACAATTATGTCGTTACTCATTAAATCAGTGCCGTGTGATATTCATCATGGCCTTTTTCTTTGTTTGGTTTCTTTAATCTCTGTAAAAATCTTTTACCTGTTTCTATTTTCAAACAAAATTCCTTTTTACAGAAAATAATCGTATTGTACATATTGTTTTATTTTGCTATTTTTTTTTTTTCCTACCCCCAACTGGATTTAAGGTCACAATAGATGGTATCAACCAATACAAATTTGCAAAAAAATTGAGGATTGAAGATAACATCAACAATCAGTTAGGCG
Source organism: Apostichopus japonicus (assembly GCF_037975245.1). Classification (NCBI taxonomy): domain Eukaryota; kingdom Metazoa; phylum Echinodermata; class Holothuroidea; order Aspidochirotida; family Stichopodidae; genus Apostichopus; species Apostichopus japonicus. The sequence continues at coordinate 11,925,206 of NC_092571.1, read as the reverse complement.
TGGGGGTCGGTTGGTCTACCTAGTCAAGCCTCTTTTTTTTTAACACTAGGCAGAAGAAGCAATTTGTGTTATTGTTACTTAGTGCAGGTAAGGCAGTTATCACCAGCTCATTTCAATTATGGGGGATTCATAAGAAAAAGTTTGAAGAGTTTCATAGAGAACGAGGCCGTAAATCAATCAATGCTGTCGGTGTGAAGTGGAATTGAGTTACAATTTTAGCGATGAAAACCCAATATAAACCAGCTAAATTCTTAGGTTAACTCCTGATGGCTACTGCTGAATCTTTTGCAAAATTTTCAGGGGACTAATTTCCCTTCCCCCTCCCCCTCGCCCCTCCATTCTACTGATTCTCTTTGAAACTTCATTATTATTCTTTGATTGTTTATTGTTGAGTTCCTATTGACCAGTAGTAATAGTAGATGGCAATGTTTGTTAATACTCCAGCCCTCAACTCCTACTTCCCAGGGCAAAAAAATTGTGATGTGTATGATAAATTTTCTCTACATTTTTTCCTTCCGATATTTTTCTACCAGAGTCTAGAGTTAATTGTGTCAACTAATTGTATCTCAAATATTTGAAACGGAAAAATGGAAAAAAAATGGTCACTGCCTTGTTTCATCACTCGGTTTCGATACTGAGATCTTATTTATTGGGAATATTCTAAACCTGATAAGATAATGTGTCAACTGACATAATTTCACATTGGTTGTATTTTGCCCCTCTTTCTCCCCCTCCTCACCCCCTGTTGTGGCAGTGGGAGGAAGGGCACTAAGTTGAGTATTTTGTCCTCCTCTTGTGGGAGAAAACTGATGTTGAAAGTGGTGCCAGATTTGAAGCTAAAATGCTCAATCTAGCACATCTCTCTAAATACCATAATTCCAACTAAAATGGCAAACAAAATAAGTGTTGAGAATATATATATATTTTTTATGCACTGTTTATTTAAACTTTGTTGGAACGATGTAAACATCAGACTTTTATTACTGTAAATCTACCAGGAAGCTCTCAATCTCGTTTCGAGGAGCCAGTCCTCACCACGGTTTGATATCATTTTTGGAATCTTAGCAGCTCCTCTTTACAGTACTCCATAGCAATTTAACGATAACTTTTCTCACCAACTTCTGCCTGCTATAATTTGGGCACATATTTTCATGACATTTGACCTTTAACCAAACAACATGATATCAGTCTTGGAATTTTCACCCCCACCCAAAGGCCATGCAAGGTTTATGAATGTTTTGACTAACTTGCATCAGAAGGGTTTGTCATAGTGTGCTGGAAAATTGAGAAAATTCTGTCTGAAAGAAACTTTTGTTAAAAAAGGGGTTTGGTAAAATTCTGCACTTTATTGTTTAAAATTCGGATAAATATTTGAGGTCAGGTGATTGATGATTAAAGGTAATTTTTTTTTTAACTTGATTGTTCTTGATAGTGTCTGACTGGTTAGGTTTTAGTTATCTTTAACAACTTGAAACCTCTTTTTAAAGTATAAATCTGATGCATCACTCACCAGTAAGTGGGTGGGGTGTCTGGTATATTACATGGAGGCAGGCTTTGAAGTACACATAATAATGAGCCATGATTTATGTAATGGTTCGTAAACCTAGAATACAGAGGTCATGGATAAGTGATTAAAATTGTGAATTTTCTTGCTTCAGGTAGTTCGTTTGTTGAAAGTGGGACACCTCATCTTGGGGAATGGGTGAAAGAGGAGGGGGAGGGGTGTAGGAAGAGGGGTGTAGGAGGAGGGGTGTGGGAGGAGGGAGGGGTGTGGGAGGAGGAAGGGTGTAGGAGGATGGGGTACCCTAGATTTTAAAGGACTTATACCAGATGGTGACGTGTTAACAGCTTTATATACACCAGTTGCGTATGGCATAAACTTTCCTTAAAATTTTTTTTTTATTAACTTGCAATTATGCAAAAGTCAACAAGTGTTTAAATTCATATGATTTAGCCAAAAATGATTAACTATAAAATTTAAATGACTCCCCACTTCTGTAACTCAGTGGTTTTTTTGGGGTTTTTTCCTGCCCTTTTGTTATATGCGTATACATCGTAAAAACAACATACTTTTTTAACATCACTGTAACGTTTACAAAGACCTGGAAAAAAAAGTTTTCCAGCGGAACGATACATTTGCATCGCAAAAAGGGTGATATTCCTGATTAATCTGGAAGTATGGGAACCCTAGGCTACCACTAAATTGAGACACCTTTTGGTGGGAATACGACAGGTCAGGACTTTACTGAGAACCTTTTTTTGAAGTGAGTTTTTTTACCTTTTTTTTCTCAAACCTTCTCAAAGTAACACTCAATTTAATTCACGAAGCCCATAAATTTCTAGGCTTTATTTCCAAAAAAAAAGAAGGTTGTCACATTTTGACTGTTATGTCCAAATTAATATAAGAAGTGTGTATTAATAGAAGTTGGGATGCACCAAAACTCACCACTTTTGGTTTCTTTAACTTGAAGATTTTGTCTGCCAATGTATAAAAAATTTAAGAAAAATATATGGTATGATAGTATATGAACTTCATTAAGTTAGTATTGTATAAATGAAAATTAAAGATGTTCTTTCATACATTGTTGAAATTGCATGCCTGCCAACCATGTTCGTCTGTACCAATTTTTTATTAATGCCCAAACATATATGTGAAAGCTCGAATTGGATATTTAAGATTTAAAAAAAAATAATTAACTGAAAAGAAAGGGGGAAAAAGAAGATAAGACCAAAAAAAAAAGGGCAGTAATAAGCTTATACAAGTTATAATAACAAAGCACAATGCTAAGAAATACTAAATTATTTCAGTTCTCTATTTTTGTTTTTTGCATAAATGGCTTCTCTTCCTATTGTCTATTAGTGTAGCTATATTAAAAAGTCATGAATGATTGAGTTAATAAAGGTGAATTTTGAAAATGTTTTACAGTTTTCATAGAAATACTACTAAGATTCCACATGATAGGTGAGGGGGGGGGGCCGGGGAAGGGTGAGGAAGGGAGTTGAGGGATTGATTTGTATGTCACTTACCCTCAAAATTATTTTTTTTTTTTATAATAGAGCACAACACCATATCAAAGTTACAAACTTTTCTTGATAGAATAACCATTTCGAGCCTCTTGCTAAAAAAAATTGTCCCAAATCGATAAATTACCAGCACATTTCCAGATCTGGTCGAATTCAATGACATAATGAATTTTCCGCTTCAGGGAAATTTGAATGTTTTCCCCTAAAGTCATGAATAGTTTGTAAGCAATGAAAACAAAGGAATGGTAGTTGTGCACCATCATTGCACCATCATTACACCCATCTTACACCCCCATCAGGCATCAAATGTTTCTCATATTTCTCCCCCCCCCTTTCCTCACCTGCCCTCCAGCTGTCCCCCTCTACCTCCCTCTGTAACATTTTTTTGTGTTTAAAAATCTTTAAAATTTCTTACTGTAACGTCTGTTGCTGCTATAGCCAACTCTTTTCACTTTATGTTTTATTCAGTTTTAATTTAAAGAGTACACAACAAATGTGTTACTCTGGGGTTAATTGCAGAGCTCTGAAAGATGAAAGAGTTCCTAAGTTCTTGTTAATGTGATGATATATTTATATGGATATTACTTCTTAATATCTGATTTTGACCGTTTTCAGGACATTATTGTGAAAGCTGATGGAAAAAGCAATAAAAGTTATAATTAAAGTTGTTAGTTTCTTTTGCTCCTTTTTATTTGTTGGTTTATGTTTTGGTTGCTCTTATACCCTCTGAGTCAACCATCAAATGACAAAGGGGCAGAGTAGGGGTGTGGGAATGTGAGTAGGAATTTATCATATTTCTTCTTTTGCACTTTTTGGTTTCGATGATAATCGTAACCTATGCATTCATGATGGCGTATGTGTGAGTGCGTTTGTGACACCCTTGCCATATACTTTGCTCAAAATTTCAAATAAGTGAGGCAATTTTTCCAAGCGAAAAAGTAGTGAGAGTATTGGAAACTCTGGATACGATTTGTGAGGAGAACCAGGGAAGAATTCATCACACCACCAGTTTCGCAGGACAAGAATGTTATTGATCCTGCGTTTTGGTTTCGTGATAATGGTAACCTTTGTAGTCATACAGGTGGATGAGTGTGTGTGTGATGCATTGCTTGTAAATATGATATCTCAAGAAGGGAAATTGGACCAATTTCATAATTGGTGTGTAGGGACACCACATTGAGTAGAAGAACCCTATCATTGTTTTCTGGGAGGTCAAATGTCATTTGGGGTCACCAGAGGTCAAATTGTGAAAACATGTAAACACGATATCTCATGAAGGAAAGCTTGGACTAATCTCATATTTAGTACGTAGTTGTGACACGTTAAGTTCAAGCCCCTTTTTGTTTTTGGTGGAGATCAAAGGTCATTTGGCATTACCAGGGGTCAAATTGTGGAAATCTTGTTATACTTGGCATGTGTATTGATCATATAGAGAAGAAGTTTATTGTTTAACGTGGAGGTTAAAGGTAATCTGAGGTCACCAGATGTCAAACACTGAAAACCTTGTAAACACTATATCTCAAGTTAGGAAGCATGGAGATTGTTTATTAGTGGCATGCGGATGGAATTATATTGAATAGAAAAACTCAATTGCTTTTGTAGAGGTCAAAGGTCATCTGGGTCACCAGCAGTTAAACTCTGGAAACCATTTAAACACGATAGCGTATCTCATGGTAGAAATCAGGACATTTATATTATAATAGCTCTTTCTGGTGAATAAGCAGAAGTCTATTGCAATGAAGTAATCAAAACCTCAATGCATTTTTGCATTCTGGTTGTTTTTGGTTTACTTCTGGTTGGTATTTTCTTCAACCGTTTTTATTTGTTCCAATGCTTCTCTCTGACTTGGTCATCAAATGGGGAGAGGGGAGGGGGAAGGGGTGGAAAGGGGGCAGAGAGATGCTTTATTTCCTGTGGCGATGGGAATACAAAATCAGCAGAAAGGCACCTGTGTAAATTGAGAAGATGATTTCAAAAGGAAATCGTGAGAATATGGAGGTGACCCCATTTTTTCTCAAACCAGACAGAAATTTTGATGTGCTTTCAGTTTTCATGCTTTTGCACGCCATTAATCGTCCAATACAACATTTTGAAACAATGGTTACATAATTCAACCATGAAGAAATACTCTGTTTCGTTAATCTCCTACCAGTCGAGGGATTACGGGGTACAGGAAGGAAGGAAACCAATATAGAGGCAGAATGATGTACACATATAATAACAAATCCTGTAGCATATTCTGTAGGAGTAAAAGGGATCCTAGCATGTAATTCTTCATCGCAAACAGTACACAGCTTTTGTTATCTTCATACATATGGAAAGCATCGATGTTATATAAATGGACACAAAAAAAAAACATGTTTTCATCCCTGTAAGAAGTCGGCACTCCAAATTGGAGAGACCCTTTTTTTTTTTTTAATAGTCAGCAAATACTTTTTCTTTTTTTTAAAAGTTAGTATTAATAGAATAAAAAATTGTTTGATTAAAAAAATAAGTGAAGGACATTGAAAGAGTTGACGTCAGCATCTCAAAACGCTGTTAGAAGTCGTAAGAGGAAAGGTTTAAAATTGTCACTCAGTTAATTCACTTTTATGATATTTGTGTGGTAATTACATTTAGCTTTTACGTCAACAACTATGACCTGCTCTCGTCCCTCTGCCCCCCTCCACCAACCCCCCCTCCCGTTCATTTCTTTCTTACTTTGAGCGTGTAGTCGCCTCAGACGTTTTAACACAAATTCAATTAGTTTCTCCTAAAAACAGGATTGCTCCAATAACATTTTGAAGCATCAATATTTGTGGTGTTTTGAAGATGGACAATTTGCAGCATTTGCGAACACACTTTTGGAGTATTGATTAAAAAAGGTAAAAAAAATATGAGGTCAACTGTAGGTCAAACCATAGAGTTGGTTATAAACTAGAAGGGAGACTTGATATGCTGCAATGGAAAGCTTTCGGCCATTACTAAACTGGGCAAGAAATCTTGCGAATTAACCCAAAAGCATATTTCATCAGACATTTCTAAAGAAACTCCTGACAATTTCTCCCAGAACTAATACAAAGGTATAATATGAGGTATATATAACCTAGGAGGTAATGTTAATCTGCACAAATCCATAGGTAATAGGGCTAGTACGTACTTAATATAGCTCCATTGCAGAGGTAATGTAAGATCAATTCATAGGTAATGTATAATAGGTAACATATGCAAAGGTATAATATATAGGACTTCCTAGGAGGTAATGTTAATTTGCACCAATGCATAGGTCATAGGGCTAATACGTACGTAATATAGCTCCATTGCAGAGGTAATGTAAGATCAGTTCAAAGGTAATGTTTAATAGGTAAAATATGCAAAGGTATAATATATAGGACTTCCTAGGAGGTAATGTTAATCTGCACTAACACATAGGTAATAGGGCTAGTACGTAATATAGCTCCATTGCAGGGGTAATATAAGATCGGTTCATAGGTAATGTATGAAAGGTAAAATATGCAAAGGTATAATATGTAGGACTTCCTATGAGGTAATGTTAATCTACACATAGGTAATGTTAATCTACACATAGTTAATAGGGTTAGTACATGCATAATATAGCTCCACTGCAGTGGTCATGTAAGATATCTAATGTAAAACTAATGCAAAGGTAATATATTTGACATATCAGAGGTAAATATAGACCCAGTGCAAATGTCATATGGACTTAGTGCAGAGGCAGAAACAGGCAGAGACCCATGGAGCCGGGTGTTTGCTGCCACATCCCCCACCCGAACCTTTTTCAACCACCCACCAAAAGAATTAAAAGTAGTTATTTGCATAATCTTGCATATTATACTTTATGCATAGTATATATTATGTGTAGCCTAAATATGCCGCAGAATGCACCATTTATTGAATAAAAGTTTACTTTCTCGGGGGGGGGGGGGAGACCACCCCTTATTGAAAACATGTTTATATTTTTGTACTCTTAATTGTTACCTTCTTTCATTGTTATTTGTTATATTTTTGGTCGCTAGCTCGATAAACTACTATTGTTTTTCTTGTGTCCTGTTTATACTATACCACTTTGTTCTGTTGTTCTTATGTATAGACGAAATAAATGAAATGAATGAAATACTTCATATCCCCTATTTTAGAATCCTGGATCTACCCCTTCTACTGAACATGGGACGATATCAGCATCAGCAACAAGGAAAATGGTTTTGCCTCAGGGAACCCCTAACACCTTACTGGTTGATTTAATTTATCCAATAAAACCCAAGTGAGCATGTTTTGGTCTAAACTTGTTACCCTTATGACATTTGTCTGTCAACATGGTGCCCTCTGGTAACAGATGATATAAGTCATAGAAATCCCATCAAAATAAATCTTCAACTAGGAGGACAATAATTTTCTCCATGAAATTGGACCTTTTCATATGGGTTTTAGTGGCCATTACCATGCATTTTGGAGTTATGTGGGAGACTATATAAGTTTGGAAGGTTATCAGAATTGCAGTTACCAAATTTCAAAAGGATTCTGGGAAGGTTTTAAGAACCTTCCAGTAATGTTCATCAGAAATTGAGGGGGTCTTAAAATTAAACAATAAAATATTTAATTAGCATGGGCCAAATAATCTGAAAACGGTTGTTAAGATATGATACATGACGTTTGAAACTAAGTGACCATTATTTGATTTTTCTAGCAGATTTGGATATAATACTGCTGACATTTAAGGAAAGATAAAAGGAAGCAAAATGAAAGGACAATATCGCTTTTCCCTGAAAGCAATTTACGAAGACTCTTTAACCGTTAACGAACACAATCCATTCTTAAATGTATGAATTACTGTCAACGAGAATCTCTTTGGAGTGTCAGCAGAGTTTTTGTTCAGTTCTGACAGGCCATTTTAAGGTGAATACAGAGATGGCCTTTTAAGTGGAGTTGAGCGATTGTTAGACCATTGGAAAATCATTAAATCCTGAACAACTAATCCATCCATCCATACGACGATCGAATGGCAACGGACGAATCAATACAGATCCATTGACTTCGGAATTCATCTCTCACTAATTACTTCAGTTTATGCCTGTGGGGTGCTATGACAGACACATAGTATTTCAATGTATACACTTTAAGTGTGTAGTTTTTTAATTCATTGGTTCTCACTGGTTAATTGTGTATACATGGTAGCTGGTGACATTTTGAAAGTAATTAAACCTGTAGCAAATGTTACTCCAGTTTAACTCGCACATCACATGCTCAAATGGAACCTTCCAAATTCAAACTATTTTATACATCACTTCTATTGCAGGTATATACCCATCAGTGCCAGGATCAGCATTAATCTAACATATTCTTAGCTCCCTTCTCCCATCTTAATCCCCCACCTTAATCCCCTGCACTTTGCCCAGCCATCTTCCACCATGGGACATTGCTAGCATCAAACGAGGTGTGTGGCAATTGCTTGTTGATGCCACCTGTTATTTCTTGCCTTTGACTTCCATATACAACATTCACTTCCATGTATCGCATATCAGGTGTTCTACAAAGAAACTTTTCCCTATGTTAATACCACCACTACTGTTTTTCAGCCATTAGTATAGATTATTTTTTTGCCACCTGAGTGAATAGATTGCTAATAATTGTGTCTGCATGAGTACATTACACATCATTCAAGTCTATGTGAAAGTTGGGTATCCTAAGAGGGTCCATTATATACCCCACCCCCCCCCCCCCCCACAGAGTGTGAGCACCATCAACCAATCAGTTGAAGCCATATTTATTAGTTGTGTACCTTAAAAACCTTTAAAGCCCTGCTCCATGGCTCATGCACTCTCCATCCAGTAGACTCTAAAGACATAATGAGAAGGATTTAACGGGTTTTAGTTTAACGAGTTAACAGGGTTTTATTAACTATTTAAACCACAAGTAAGGAACCTTATCGGACCCAGGGGTAGCATAAGATTGTACTAGTTAATATATATTTCAAATAGTACTAGTTTCATATCCAAGCCAAGGTCAAAGAATGAATTAAAGGGGATAACCAAGTCATATACGCTTTTAAGTTAAACATTTAAACCAAGCAATCAAAATAGACATGAAGGCAGGGGGGTAGGAAGCTTCCAAAAAGTGGGGGCACAGGGGCACAACATCAAAGGGGCACTTTTTTATTCCACAACCACCGCTTGTTATGCTATAAACAGATACACACCGGCCATATCACTTAAATATATATGATGTGTTAGTATGCTATCGATACTATTATGGTGCACGTGAATCCATTTAACAGTAATAAAGGCTTAAAATATCCAAAAGAATTGTTCCTCATCAAAGGGGTACATTTTATTTGCCAGTAGGGCACATTTGCTATTTTGGAGGGAAAAAAAGTGCCCCCCCGGCTCCTACCCCCTGCATGAAGGCACAACACCACCCAACATGATAGCTTGTTCTGTTGCTGAGAAATCAAATTTGGAAATATGTTCATTTAAATCTGATATGTAGATTGGATAATTCATTGCCATGGACTATGTGGGGAGAGATTGTCTTCGTTTCTCATAGTGTTTGACTGACCCAATTATTTGGCAAGAGCCTTTTGAACAAAACCATTTTATATCATATTTAAGGTTTGAACGTGATTTTCCTCAGATTCAAGTTCAAAGAAACAAAATATCACATCTTGTTCATTAAATATTGGGTTATATTATTGGGTTATATTAGCAGTTGGGGCCCCTCCCGCTGCATCCCGCCTCCTCCCCCACCCACCCCCCTCCCCCACCACACATCGGAGTAGCATTGAGAACCAAACAACAACCAATAATTTTCAAAGCACTGATTTACATGATAGCAGTCTGAAGGGTAGGCATAGACTACAACACTGAACAATGCTTTAACCAGGGAGCTACTATAGAGATAGAGTATAGCAGCTCCGTGCTTTATAGGCATTGAAGACTCCCCAAGCAGCGTACCGCCATCTTTAAAAAGTTTACTTTCCGTTGCTTGAAGTGAAGTTTTTCTCTTGTCTCTACAAAATGCAGACAATAATGAAACGTGATACCTTGTTATCTTTAGCTGGACTTGAGATGTCCATCGCTGTATCATTTGTACACTGTGCTGTGGGTATTGACCGCAGCTGTATGTACTGACTGTACACTAGTGTCTAATTACCGATGGTAGTAAGGCTGTGTGTGTATTTTCTGGGATCGATGGTGGTGTCTAACACTTCTGTTACCACCTCATTCGAAACTAGGTCAGATTACCGGCATTAGACGTTTCTTTTTGGGCGAGTCTTCACACCCTTAAACTCCATGTCCTGCGATCAGTTAAAGGTCTTCTGTAATTCAACATTAAACCTTCTTGTGAATTATGGCTGTGATAGCTATTTGACAAGAGAGCTGTCACTAGTGACATCTCTCTGTCAAATAATCAAATCAAATTAGGGAAATCATTCTATGTAGCGTAGCATGCTAGCTCTGGTTACATAAAAGAAGATGTTGGTTTTAATCCCATTACCTGCCCTTGACTAAAATACTGCTTACTATCAAAGGTAACCACACATTCTCATGGCTGACCATCGACAATGGCTTATACAAAAGAAGAGATTCCACAAACGCTCTCCACAATGGCAGCTTTGTGACGCCCAAACAAGCGATAAAAGAATTTAAATCGGACAATTCAACAAATTTCAAAGAAAATACCAAGTTGAATAGCGGACTGGTAAAACCCGCAGAGCAAGTTGAAAGTGATATTGGTCAGGGACTGGGCGTTGTTATCATGTAAAACACACAGAGAAAAGTCTGAGAGATTACAAGGAGTATGGTCAAGAGTCATTGAACCGGGACTTTTTCTTGATTTTTATTGTGTTCTGGTTTTTATAAGCACACCAAGATTTAACATATACGCCCCGCTGGGCATATTAACCATAAGAGACACAGCATGCCTGTATGCCTCTCTTTTACACCGATATGAGGAGTATATTATTCCACTCTCTGTATAACCAGCAGCATGGTGAATATATTCCAAAGATATAATACAATTGAAACTGATTAATTATACAAAACTATCTTAGAATTCCCATACACTGGCCTGACTTGCTTGTATGCACTGATAGACACCTCTGAATTCTGCAAAGAAAATGTATCGTTTATTGTAAAATGCCATGTACACAAAATATATATTGCACTTATAGTTCTATAATAGTTGCAAAATATGAACTTATTTTAACATTTTTATCAATCCAAATGTACTTTAGTTTTTAAATATTTTGTTTTTGTTACAGCATTCATCTAGTCATGATGACAAAGACATGTAAACAAAAATACAATCAGTTCTTATGTAGTTAATTAATTATTCATTAATCATGATTTATTAATCACGATTACTTAATCATGATGAAGGAAATTAAAAGAAAAATTAAATAAAACTAATCAAAACCATCATGAATTTATAGATCACCATCCATTGCCTCAAAAGGTCATCATGCTAATAAAACCTAATGACAATTTTCTAAACAGCATAGGAGATGTCCTGCCTCTATCGACCACTGAAGTAATTCTTTCCAGCTCAAACAGACCCTTCAAAATATTTCTAGAGCAGTGCCCTTAGGAACCATATGCTTTCCCCCCCCTCCCCTCCCCACTCACCTCTATTAAGTTTGGCAGGTGTGGTATGCCATGCATCATGGAAGTGTTCAACTGAGCCCATTGACTGTGGAGGGGGGCGGGGGGGTACTATCAAACTTCGAAACCATACATCCTCACAAAATCTAACATTCAAAAGAGATCTGTTATAGTACCGGTACAGAAAATGTCGATTGCTCTAGAGGTGACCCTTAAGGATACTGAAAGTACAAAATGTATAAATAGACATAAAATGTACAGATGCTATCAATGGTCTTGTTCAGGCCCTCCTCAGGGTCAAGCTCCAGGGTGCATTTGGGTGGTCCTGAATAAATGGAGGACCGAAATGCATCCCCTTCTCCTCCATCCCTGCCCCCCACCCCCTTCCCCCTCCTCAATCACCTATTTTTGAATAGTTATAGAAAATAAAAGATGGATCTCAATTTGCCTTTAAAATGTACACTTGAAATATTTACTACATCAAAATGAAATGGCTTGGTAAAGTAATTCAAAACTAAATTCAATTATCTATATACATTATCTTTGTGCATTGTGACCAAAATTCAGAAATAGTTAAGTTACTTTAAATTTACAGTAATCTTTTCACTTTCTGTACAATTATTACTATTATAAAATGAGCGATATCTATGATACATTCAACTCTTTTCGTACAAACACAAAAATGACTTTTATGATTAACAATGCAGCATGCTGGGAAAACGAAGCAAACAGCTACTGAGTGTTCTTCGTTGCAGTGACAATGCAGCATGCTTAAGAGCAAACAGTTACTACCTGGTGCTCTTCAATAAACAACTTAAAATAATATTTACGTTAGTACAGAAGCTTTTATAATTATCAGAACAGTAAAGTTACACCTTTTGATACATGTAAGTAACATGTTGTTTTAGTTCGTCATGAATGCACAACGTATGACAACTCCAAACAAAACAACAAATATGAAGGGGAAAATAACAAAGGTTGAAATACATTGCTGAGACAAAACATTTTCTCTATTGGAAATTTAAAATGCTACATTTTTTGCATTTTTGTGATTAACTCATGATTATGATGCAATATATATATAGAGTCCTAGCCCAGCTGACATTAATATAAAACATTTTCTGTACTTTACTTAATAATAATAAACTCAGCCTTGAGACTTTTAACCATATGGTTCAAAACTTTGCCTTCAACTCTCCGTTCCTTTTTTTGCCTATTTCCGCACTGTAAGTTGGTGTTTCCCCAAATTCAACAAGCAGTGATTATTCACACATGGTGGAACTGTCACACTTTGCCCTGCTCCTTCACCACTGAAGTTTCTTAATTCTTTAGTCGAGTCTTGGAATTATTTGTAAAATTTGAATTTCAAATCCTCAATCATGCTTTTGAACCTTGTTGTAATCTCTAGCAATATGTAATGCTTTTTATATCAAATGTGTGTGATATATGATTTTTCCTTTTTTACATAAATAAGTGATAAAACCTGTTTCCTGTATGCACGAACTACTCAGAAATCGTGACTTCATTCGAAAGTTTTTACACCATACAGGACTATACTGCCTGATATAGAGGAAGCAAAATTGTAGTTTTAAATAATCGTCACTTGGCTAAATTAATTAATAGCTGTACTATTAATTAATTGGATGAGCCACTCGACCATAAATCTCTAATAGGATTTTCTTTCATTCTACTCTTATCGGAAGAGACGATTAGTCTAAACGCAGCCACATCTCGACCGTTTCTTGAATCAAAATTCAAAATCATGTCTTTCATCGAGGATTTCCCCCGAGGTTGAAGGAAACCAATGGAGTGTTTTCATAAATCGATTATTTCAATGCTGCATATTCTCAAGAGCTCTGTCGAGGACCATTGGCTGAATAACCCGTGAGGAAGCATGAACAATAAGACAAAAAGACTGCCCTGGAGAATTCCATAGAGAGAGGAGGGGGGGGGGGGGAGGGAGGGAAGAATATTTATAAGGAAAGAGGCAAGAATTTGGAGTAGTAGAGTTTTAACATACATTTTTTAGTAGGTAAAGTTTTCCAGAGGTGTGTCACAGTTTTGTAATTGTTTATGGGGAGGAGAAAATTCAGGATTAAGCAGGCTTGCCCTTAAGTTGTAAAACTGACAAGTCGGGGGAAATCTACCCAGAGGACAAAAACTTGTTCATGTACTGAACAAATATACTTGAAAAACGTGTGAAGACTAAGACATGGATTTTTAGCTGCTAATTTTTTAAATTTTTTTATTGTCATCTTTAATAGCTAATAGCTTTTACGTTGCACCTTTCTAAGAGATCGAGTTGGTCAATTTGTGACATTTTGGTTGTTATTATAAACCATTAAATATAATACAGAGAGTCTAGTGTCTCATGCAATCGATGAACTGTTTTGGTTTCCTCAGTGGCTCTCCCCTTTGCCTTTCCAAGTTTTGACTAACTTCTTTCCTTTACTCTTCATTGATCCTTGTTTTTATGCTTTTGACTTTTGAACACAAAACAAGAGGTTTAAGGCATAATGTGTGCGTGTGTGTGGAAATGTGTAAACAAGCAACCAGTCGAGCGCCAAGGCCAGAATAAAGATCGCAACCAATCAAACTAAGACGCTGTTTCATCAAAACAACGACAAAAAGAAATAATTTAGTAATGAATCAAATCTGATTCCAAGGTTTATCCAGATACTGTTTTCGTATTAGCACTGAAACGTTACAAAAGTAAAACAAGACCTTTTCCAAAAAAACAATGTTTTTGTCATTAATTGAAAAGGAAAAATTTCTGCAGATTTAGGTAATGAAGATACCCTGGTATAATAGGAGCCTTGAAAATCTGCCTAATATTGACTCTAAAAAAACGACTTCACGTTGACACGTGACCAGAGGTGAAAACTGCAGCATCGAGCAGGCTTGCCATAAGCTGAACATGATAGAAATGATAATCTAGGAACTAATACAACTGTGTACAAAATGGTTCATATCTTTAATACTAAATATGGGAAGCCTTGAAGTTTTAGTTTATAAAATTGATTTACAACTAGGGCATGTATAGGAAATTACACATTGGTTTAATAAACATGTATATGAAAATACACTTATGCCCGATATATAAAGCAAATCTCATTTTTATTTATATAACTCTGGTCAGATGGGAAGCAGTTATTTGTTAGCTGTTTCTAGGTGTTGGAGATACTTAGTAAACAGTAGCTGAAACCAAATTCTGAATGGTTTTTTATTCTAGTATACTGAAACTAGATTCCATATGGTTTACACTAATACAACTGCAACTATTCTGCATGGTTATGAGCGATTACAGTAATCTGAAACCAGATTCCATTTATGGTTCATGTACTGTTTCAGTATATTGAAACCAAATTCCACATATTTTCTGTATGGTTCTAGCATAGTGAAACCAATTTCCACATAGTTCGAACATGTACGATTTTAGTATATACTGAAACCAGATTCCATATGGTTTACATTATTCTAATATACTGAAACCACATTCCGCATTGATTATGTCTGGTTCTGGTAAACTGAAACCATATTCTGCATGGTTTACATTTGGTTGTAGCATATTGAACCCACATTCCACATTGTTTATATATGACTTTAGTAAAGTAAAACCATATCCTGCATGGTTCTAGTAAATTGAAACCATATTCTGCGAGCTTGTTTGGTTCTAGTAAACTGAAACCATATTCTGCAAGCATCATGTTTGGTTCTAGTAAATTGAAACCATATTCTGCAAGCTTTATGTTTGGTTCTTTTAAACTGAAACCATATTCTGCAAGCATTATGTTTGGTTCTTTTAAATTGAAACCAAATTTTGCAAGCTTTATGTTTGGTCATAGTAAACTGATAACATTTTCTGCATGAGTTTAGTGAATTGAAACCATATTCTGCAAGCACTATGTTTGGTTCTAGTAAATTGAAACCATATTCTGCAAGCATTATGTTTGGTTCCAGTAAATTGAAACCATATTCTGCAAGCTATATCTTTGGTTCTAGTAAACTGAAACTATATTCTGCAAGCTTTATGTTTGGTTCTAGTAAACTGAAACCATATTCTGCAAGCTTTATGTTTGGTTCTAGTAAATTGAAACCATATTCTGCAAGCATTATGTTTGGTTCTAGTATCTTGAAACCATATTCTGCAAGCTTTATGTTTGGTTCCAGTAAATTGAAACCATATTCTGCAAGCATTATGTTTGGTTCTTCCAAATTGAAACCATATTCTGCAAGCTTTATGTTTGGTTCTAGAAAATTGAAACCATACTCTGCAAGCTCTTTGTTTGGCTCTAGTAAACTGATACCCTATCTTATTATCCTGCAAGGTTTATGTGTACTGTTATATGCTAATAACCAAACTCTTTGCCGTTAAAAGGCTTTAGTTAGAGGTCATGTATAGTTCAACAGATACTGAATCGCTACCAAATATTTAGAACAATAGTTTTCTCATGCCTGAGCTGCATAGACTTGTACCAGGCGCTTCTTCATTATTGTCACTTCAGTCTCTAGAAATTCTTTCTAAGTATTCCCACCAACTGTTTACTATATTCCATTTGTATATATTGCTTAACACATCTTGACAATACCAGGAGGTACAGACTGAAATTTACTGAAGAGACTTTAGTGAATACTTTGTTATATTGTCTATAGTCAACAATGGATCATGCATTTGCTTTTGAATAAGTTTACAAATAGTTATTCAAAACAACTCAAACAAGCATGAATTTGTAAAAAAAATATATAAAAAAAATTGAAGAAAAGCAAAGATGAATATTAACTTATTGATACTCATATGGTGATTACTGACAATGGAAAGCTTGGAAGTGCCCGGCTGGTTTCAGATAATATCATATAACCCATGCAGGGAATAGTTTATTCGGTATCAGTCAATGTAGGTCAAATACTTCTCACATCTGTAACATTGCAATACATGTTATCTATAATATTTTAAAGTTGCTCGTAACTGCATGCATATACCCAGAGCAATAGCCCAGTCAGGTGGGAGCTAGCCCCACCCCAAATATTTGTCGTCCCTCCCCCCCACCCCCAAAAAAAGGTCTCAGAAAAATGTTTTTTAGAAAATAAGTCATGCCTGTCCCGATAAAAAACAGTGTTGCACCCCCCCCCCCCCCCTCATCCCACCATCTAGAAACAGAAGTGTAGCTTCACCCCTGACCCAGAGCATGGTGTTTTAAATTTCCTACTTCAATAGAGCTCATAACTATTGGATGTTCAATTATTGGTCTATCAATGCTTGTAATTAACTCTTGCCAACAATCTAGATTTAGAAATAACTGGGCAAACAAGGATTAATTAACTCCATCATCATCAGCATATCATTAAATTAAACTGTACAATCATTTACTATGTCATGATATGTCACAACATTGTTTTCATAAATATATATATACACATATATCTCTCTTAAATAAACATGAAATTGAGTTATCTGTCTAAACCAATTCAAAATAGACTTAATATATTTATATCATATATTTCAGATGGCATCTTGTACAGGGGTGCATCGGATATCCGGTCTGGCTGCATGGGCTACTTTTCCCGCCAAAAAAAATCCTGATATCTGATTTCCCCCCTCAGTTTTGTGAGTGTTTCACTTACAATTCCTAATTTTTTTTGGCCTCTAAAGTCCTGAATATTATTACTATTTGTACCCAATTCTGTATGGCTTCAGTCAGACCACTGGTTTAACAACTACTTCATCATCAAGAAATTGCCATTAAAGTTATCAGGAAGTGTTGGAGTTTGCTTATATTATCTACAACATGTGATGACTACTATGCATACCTCCAGAGATTCCAAATCATTCAATTGAATCTTTCCCTAACACTATCTTTGACCTGTTCCATAAATACAGCTCCTATAATATTTCACTTCTCACTTTCACTTTGAACAATGCTTACTTATATTTGTCACATAAGACATTGTCATCATTCCAAAATGTTTTAAATCTGACAAGCTGTCAAGTGGGATCAAGGTTTGTGTTAACGCATCTGTATGTTTGGTCTACCTCATTGTAAAGAGAATAGGTCACCCAACAACAACAAACCATTAATGTTCTGAGCTGTGAATGATATTATGAAAAATCCAACCCCCCCCCCCTAAGCTGGATAAACAGTACAAAGGATAAGAGCCTAGTCTTGAATAAATCTTAACTTGTTTCCATTCTGTGGATGTGATTAACATTTAAAAACATACGGCGCAATTCACCACTTTCATGATACCACTTCTACCACTCACTGCTAAGGACCTAAGTCAAGTTTTAAAGTCACGTGTCACCGAATGTTTTGTTTGTAACGATGATAACTATAAGGTTTGTCTGGGATACTGCAGCAGTCTTGAGGATTCAAGCAATGTACCCTGATGACAACATTTGTTGATCTTGCAATTTTGGCCCTCTTTCAAGGACTCAATGTATATACTTCCGTGCAGGTAATAAAGGTGAGTCAATGATACTCCCTACAGTTGCAAGGATGCAACTTATGTGACATTACTCCGTAATGCAATGATTAATTAGACACAGCTGTTTAACAGTTATCACAATATCCTCCCAAATTTCTGGAGTAATCTAAATCGTTAACCATGCAAATTAGCAGGACAACACACAGAATTATGGCGCGTGAAACTTAACACCAGCTGATAGCTGGTTCCCTTTAAGTTTTGAAGTCATAACATACCTGTCATACTTTCCATCTTTATCAAATATACACATCCAGAGTACAGTTCTATATTAACCCGCCTACTATACTACCATAACAGTACCAATGGGAATCAAGCACAGGATGTAGACTGGTGGTAAACTACACCCTGACCTATCACAACTGCAGTTTTAAATTAGATCGTTAGGACTGATGACACAATTAATCAGAACCGCACACACTGAAACCGCGGTCCTAACGTTACCGATATGACTGCTGCTCTTATATACACGACAAATAATTATTAATTAAAGTGGAATACATGATTACCTGCCAGGGGCAATGTACATCAGAGGATTTTATGCTTAAAATTGAATTATTAAGAGATCAATATAAATACATTCATAAATAAATAACATATATATCTATATATACATGTATGTATGTATGTATGTATATATATATATATATATATTTATATATATATATATATATATATATATATATAAATTACCGTCATGAAACATGAAACATGACACATGAACATGTGATACATGAACATGATTCATGGATACATGAAACTCAGAGTAGAGACCACTCCAATATCTTATTTATTTGTTACATAAGATATATCAATGATATATGTATATTAAAATGGAAAACTTTACAAAGGAATGCCAAAAAAAAAGGTTGCTTTGAGCTGGAGCTATTATGGCCATGCTGTGAACTGGACCTATCAGAACACATACTGTGAGCTAAGCGGGTGCTAAAAACAGTTTGGAAGGTGTAAGCACAGGTGCGAGCTGAGGTCATACACTATTTAAAAGGCGATCAAAATCGTTCGCAAATATGCTAGAAAATCAAATATTGGTCGTTGAGGTTCACACTTGATGAGTTATTTCATTGTCACTAATTGACCCTCAGGGCATCTTCACTCACTGAGATATTTTACAGAGCTCTGTATAATTTGGGGAAGCTTCATCAGTCTACAAGAATAATTTTAAAGGTCAATAACTCTGAGGAATTCAATATTAACAAAATATCTCTTTTAAGCAAAACCTTCATGACATGCTAAAATTTTGAGATATACTGGTGATCTTTATGGTTAAAATCAAAAAGCTGTTCATTAAACAAAAAAAGAGGGCAATAATTCCACTTATAACAGAAGATTGGAACATTCCTAGGCAAAGTAATCAAAGCTGCTATAAAAGAGTTATTACAAGAGAAATGCTACAACAATTCTTCCCCCACCCCCACACCCATTTTAAATCCTTGTTTTGGCAATTATTAAAGAACAAAACAAGAATGACCGGCAAAAGAAGGTTAAGTAACCAGTGAATAATTCCGATTCTCAATACTTCGTAGCCGGCCAGTGACAATGTTTTTGGATTTTTATCAATCAAATGGAACATCCAAGACAAATTTTTTTTATAAAATTTTGTTGTTTAATTCGTTCCTTATTTGAACGAAAGTAGCTGTATAAATATATAGTCATGTCCATGAAAAGCTTGGTGATGTGATTTTACCATCAAGTGAGTTAAAAAACTTTTTTCTATTTTTTTTAAACCAAAATCAATGCAAATATCTGCTTTTACTTACAAGTAAACATGTAGGCATGATATATAGAAAGTAATGATTTTATGGGGCATATCTCAGCAGAGTAAACCAAAGCCTCCGTGCATGGCAGCCTACCAAATTATTCAGTGAAATGGAATGCAATGATTTCCTCAATACTTAGTTTAATGTTACCCGCCCCCCCCCCCCCTTCCAATCACTCACTCGATGACCTCTTTAATATTTTGAACCAGTCGTCAACCTTCTATCCTTCCTGTCTATTTTCTCCTGCGCCCCCTCACTAGGATAATTACAGCACCCACTATCAACCGCAATGTTATTGGCATTCCATCAACATGTACTCACCCATGCTGAATGCAATTCAGTCAATGCATCACTGCTCACATCAAAACATCCCACCAACTTCCTTTTCTTTGAATTTTGTTTGTTTTGTTTAACATTGTTCTTCTGTTTTTGTAGGCATTGACCTTCTCTTTCTCTCGCAGATATTGTTCTTCCCACCTCCTTACGCAATCCTTCTGGTCTGGTTAAAGAGCGTTTTGCTTTAGGATTATTTGTATCAGAAAGTCATTTAATAGTCACACATAAATTTACACACCTCTCAGTTTAGCCAAGACATCGAATGGGGTTACTGCAGGAGTTATAAAACCATTTAGTCAAATACAGGAAAATTATGAGTCATAAAATTTTCGGGTAATATTCTGTTATTTTTTTTTTAATGCAAATATTTACCTTGAATTTTATGCCTTAATTATTAGCAGTTCTTGTCTTATTTTGTAACATAGTAACAGAGTATGGTTTCTGGGTAAGTTTTGTTCCTTCAACAACTGACTAGTGTTACAGGACTGTGTCACATTTCACAACAAAACTGCAGCATTAACATTCAGTTTTCTATAGGACTGAATCTTTGCCAACTTGCATAAGAAACAACTCAAACCCCAGTCTCTTCCCCCACCCCCAACCCCTCTGGTATTTAAAGCAATGTTTTAAGGAATTAACTGCATTTTTATTCAATTATTACAATGCAGGTCATGCAGCAGTTTGACTTTCAATAAAACATGCAAAACCTGGAAAGTACTCATTTTATGGCTCTGTACTTTAGTTTTTACATATAAATTCATATCATAACTATGAAAAAGTGTCTGTAACTAAAAATTTGCTAAATACCAGTAAAAAAAGTAAAACACTGTTTTGTCTTAGTTTCATTAATTAGCAGTCTTTACTTAATTTGAACAATATTCTGCAAGTCAGGTAAAAATTGCCAGAAATTTGTCACCAAAATGCTGCTTTAAAAATTTTAAAAATGACCTATTTCGAACAAGAACCAACCAAACGTGAATCAGGAAATAGACGTCATGCTGACACAGATTAAACAGACGTGGGACGTCATGCTGAGACACATATTAAACGTGTACTAACAGTGCTTGCCTGATTATGCACTTTAGTTTTTCATCCTAAAAAGGGCTAAAACCTTTTGTGCACCCATATTAAGCGGCTCACAAAGGTACGATCTTTCACGTCTAAATACTAGTTAACAATCTCCCCGCCTACAATCTTCTGCATACACAGGTACTTGTGCAGCAACAATCAAAGGTACCAAGTTGCACCCGGCCAAACAAAAATTGGGCGTTTTTTAAAATCATTGTTTTGGTTTGATTGTCTTGTGCGAATGCCTGACAAAAGCAAACAAGTGGATGAAACCACTGGAACCATTTTCTTTATTTGTCGTTATTAAAAGCCATCAGCCTAGTGTAGCCCGTACTCAGAGGATAAAGCAAAAGATAAAAAAAATATCAATAAAAACAAGAAAGGGGAGAACAATGCAATGCACTCATACTCCTGTACCAACAATATTGTGTTCCATCATCCATACATAATAATTTCTATGATATTTTTGGGGATGGAAATATATATTTCAAACAATTCTCGGAAGCTTTATATACTCTCTAATTTCCTACTTAATTTCCTTTTCAGAATGGATTTTTTTTCCCCCTTGTACTCATGTTCATTTTGGCAAAAGTTTAGAAAATATAAATGTCTGTCACGTTGGTTTCTCCATGGAGGTAAAACAGTTTTACCTCCATGGTTTCTCCCACCACCTATATCACTTCCCACAACTTCTGTGTTTTGTATCAGGCAGCCAAGGCCCATACACATAAAAAACCAGAGCTAAAAGTATGAACGGACAGTGAAAAACTGACAAAATATGTGCTTGCCAGTTTCATCACCAGGTCAAATCTATGACCAAACTTAATTACAGATTTTGTTTTCACTACTAGAGGAGGAGCAACATAGGCGCAACTCTTTCCTCCCTGTTTATTGTCTGATCTTCAACCTCTGCAGAGTATCTTTAAATGCCATCACACTACTATGACGACCAGACCAGACATTAAAATGGAATTCAAGTCGCCATGACAACACTTTTCAATACTAATACATTTGAAATAAATAGTACTTTAGGTAACTTTTTAGAATTTTAGAACCATGAGACAGTTACTATATATGAACACTGATTTCCGTCAAAATGAATAATTACACATTGGAAATTTCTTGTCCAGCAGTGATTGAGAGTGTGAGTATTATTTGAACGTACCATACCTCCCCCTCCCTTTCAAGCGGAGGATTTAACACCAGAGGAGGCGGATGAGAAGAGAAGGAGGAGAGAAAAGAGGATGGTAAAAGAAGGTTACTATAGTGATAACAGTGACTATTTTTCACTGTAAAGTGCAGCGACAGCATCTTCACTTCCCAATTCGATCCAAGGACTTTGAGATAGAATCACAATCTCTCCTCCTGATCATCAACACAGAAGATGCTGCGAGCCAGCTTCCATCTGACAAACGTCCATCCAGAGGCAGGCCTCCCTTAGATTTACGAGCCGACTCCAAATTGAACAGGGCCGGAATGTTCTTTCCATGGAATCAGTACCAGCGACATTCCATCTCCTCCTTGCTACCGCCTGCTGCCCCCGTGAGACATCGGTAGGCAGTTTTGACATAGGAGGAAGAAGAGGAGGAGGACCGACCTCTCTTAACCCTCTGCCAATGTTGAGTACATCATGTCAAAATTCTGAAGAGGAAATGGAAAGTGATCAATGGAAGAGAATACCAAGTATCAAATAAAAGCATTTATCCCAAGTGGTGGACTGTTACAGCATTGATCTAGTTCTGGAGCTCTGGTGTGTATCAATCCTGTTCGATAGGAACAGGAACGGAATAGAAAACTGTACAAATGAAAAAGGAGGTCAGGTTCAATGCTCATCTTTATATGTGTTGCATATGTAACATATAGAGAGATACATTTATTGATTACATAGAAATCCTACCAATTTTACTTGAGATCTCCATGCAATTGATTGTGTATAGGTCAATGTTGCGGGTGAATTGTCCAAAACCATGACCTCTGTTGACGTTTAATTACAGCGCACTGCAGATCTGAACCAATTTTAGAAACTGTGGTGCAGAAGTTCTCAACAAGCAGACTGTCGGTCAAATCAGGTCCTTGACAAAAAAAATCAATTTCATTTCCTACCCCCCTTCCCGAAACATCCCACTACTGTATGGTGCCATCAGTATCGTTATTTCCTATCCCCCTTCCTGAAACATCCCACTACTGTATGGTGACATCAATATCTTTATTTCCTATCCCCCTTCCTGAAACATCCCACTACTGTATGGTGACATCAATATCTTTATTTCCTATCCCCCTTCCTGAAACATCCCACTACTGTATGGTGACATCAATATCTTTATTTCCTATCCCCCTTCCTGAAACATCCCACTACTGTATCGTGACATCAATATCTTTATTTCCTATCCCCCTTCCTGAAACATCCCACTACTGTATGGTGACATCAATATCTTTATTTCCTATCCCCCTTCCTGAAACATCCCACTATTGTATGGTGCCATCAATATCTTTATTTCCTATCCCCCTTCCTGAAACATCCCACTATTGTATGGTGCCATCAATATCTTTATTTCCTATCCCCCTTCCTGAAACATCCCACTACTGTATGGTGACATCAATATCTTTATTTCCTATCCCCCTTCCTGAAACATCCCACTACTGTATGGTGACATCAATATCTTTATTTCCTATCCCCCTTCCTGAAACATCCCACTACTGTATCGTGACATCAATATCTTTATTTCCTATCCCCCTTCCTGAAACATCCCACTACTGTATGGTGACATCAATATCTTTATTTCCTATCCCCCTTCCTGAAACATCCCACTATTGTATGGTGCCATCAATATCTTTATTTCCTATCCCCCTTCCTGAAACATCCCACTATTGTATGGTGCCATCAATATCTTTATTTCCTATCCCCCTTCCTGAAACATCCCACTACTGTATGGTGACATCAATATCTTTATTTCCTATCCCCCTTCCTGAAACATCCCACTACTGTATCGTGACATCAATATCTTTATTTCCTATCCCCCTTCCTGAAACATCCCACTATTGTATGGTGCCATCAATATCTTTATTTCCTATCCCCCTTCCTGAAACATCCCACTATTGTATGGTGCCATCAATATCTTTATTTCCTATCCCCCTTCCTGAAACATCCCACTACTGTATCGTGCCATCAATATCGTTATGCCAAAATTTCTAAAATGTGTTTATAAACAAAGAGATAAACAGATAGACACAGACATGGACAGACAGGCAGGCATGCAAAGATAGGTGATATATATCTTAGCCTGCCATTCAGGATTGCCGGTTTCTCTGTATTGTATGGTTATCTCAATTCTTGTGAGATGTCTATGTTCTAGCAGCCATCAGTAAGAGCATCCCCCCCCCCCCCCCCCCGCTAAAAAAAAACTTTTTCCTCTTTTTTCCTCTGTTGTTATAATATTTGATTCTCTCCAGGGATTAATGCAAATTGCAAACCCCTAGGTAAAATGACAAAGAAGCCTCAGCAATCTCTCATATTACAACAACACTGCAACAGGAAGGTCAGGTTTGCGACAACAAAAAAAGAAGAATAAATTTGATATGCCCTTTTCCTTAATGATTTGGTGTCATACACATGTAAGTGTTTTTGCTCCAGGCACATTTCTGTAAAAATCAGAACTACGAAGGCTTTTGGAAGATTGAGGGAATTCCTTTTTTTTTTAAATTTTCGTCTCCGTAATGAAAAAAATGTAGAAACTTTTGTTTTCATTCTAGCTGTAATTTGCATGTCCAACCAAATCTATTCCACTCACAAATCACAACATTGTTTTCAACCAAAATATTAAGTGGCTAGAAATTATTTTCAATTAAAAAGTGAAATGGAAACAGTCTCTTCAAACCAGTATTACAGTGACCATTTCACACCATCAAGATTCAGTCATGACCAGTTACAGAAAAGTTGTATTATTTGTAGTAGAAAAGTTGGTTTGGTTTAGTTGAGAAACACCTTGGATCAATCAAACTCTTGATTCAAGGTAATCGTCTTTTTCATTTCTTTTCTTTTCTTTTCCATTCTTTTTTGGAACATTTGGAAATAATATCACTTCAAATTGAATTGTAGACATGGCATCTGGTCCTCGTTATGACTTCCCATGACCAACTGCACTATATATTATTGTAGCTTTCCATATTAAAGCATCCCATTGCATTTGGTCAAAATTATTTCTTTTTTTACGTAGTTACTTAATTAATCAAACTCTCGTTGCAAAATGAGAGCAGATATGATGTACCTTGCTGCTAAAAATGATGTTGCACATAAGGAAGACTTGGCATGATGTTGCTACTGAAAACGATTGTTACAAATGAGATTATAGTTTTGATGTTGCTACTCAATAAGAGATGTCGCAATGATGTTGCATAAGGGACTAGGTATGATGTTGATACTGAAGTGATGTTGCATAAGAGACTAGAGGAACGAAGTTGCTACTGAAAATGATGTTGCATATTAGAGACTAGGTATGTTTGATTCACAAAATGATGTTGAATATAAAGAGACTAGTTATGATGTTGCATACAAGACTAGTTGTGATGTTTGCTACTTAAAATGATGTTGCATAAGAGACTAGGTATGTTTGCTACTGAAAATGATGTTGCATAATAGACAAGTTATGATGTTGCTACTGAAAATGATGTTATACATGTGACTTAGGTATTTTTGCTACTGAAAATGATGTCACATACCAGACTAGGTGTGATGATGCTACTGAAAATGATGTTGCATATTAGAAACTAGGTATGTTTGCTTCACAAAATGATGTTAAATATACAGAGACTAGTTATGATGTTGCATACAAGACTAGTTGTGATGTTTGCTACTTAAAATGATGTTGCATAAGAGACTAGGTATGTTTGCTACTGAAAATGATGTTGCATAAGACACTAGTTATGATGTTGCTACTGAAAATGATGTTCCATATGAGACTATGTATGTTTGCTACTGAAAATGATGTCACATACGAGACTAGGTGTGATATTGCATATGAGACTAGGTATATGGTATCACTAGATTAAAGCAACTTCAAGGAACATTCCAGCTTCATATTAGCTGTTTGCACTATTTCAAGAAAATTAGGCCTACATTTCATCAAAGAAATTACCCTCTAAAGTTTTTGTACCAACTTAATGTGACAAAGGCAAGAATGAGTATTCTCTAAAATTTGTATCATTTTCATGGCCAAGCTACTTTGTCATATTTGAATAAAAATCTCTATTAAAGCAACTTTGTACATCAATATTGGAAATTGAGAAATGACTTTGTGTCTAAGGTGAAAACACAAACTAATACTGAATTGTTAGAAAAAAAAACAAATGAAATGGAACCCAACCCAACAAGCTAAACTTACAGCAAAATCTTAACATATTGATGCTAACTTTTACAAGAATCTTTTCCTGTTTTTTTTTTTTACTTTACGTGGCTGCATTCCAATCCAATTTTATGCAGCTGAAAATATCTGGTTCTAGACTCCCTCTTCCAACACACAACTGTTGTGACCTCCTAAAAGCACCTTTGCACCCATGTGTTACCCATAAAATCTACAGAGTTTATATAAAAGGGGCAACTTTACACCAAAGAAATTTTGCCAAAAGGCTGAACTAACATCAAATTTTTTTAATATTAAAAAAAAAAAAAAAAAACTCCCCCAGTCCATAAATATTTTCTGCCTTTCAGATTTTTACCACTATTTTCAACTCTATCAATCAATCAATCACTTTGTGTTGAATTAAATGAACAACATGGTTGAAAACAATATATTGGGGGTCTTGTTTTTATAACTGAATAAAAACTGTCTTCCTCAAGATAAATACACCTTTTCAGCAAACCTTTGCGATGATGTGTGGTTAATGTA
This sequence comes from Apostichopus japonicus, assembly GCF_037975245.1. Lineage (NCBI taxonomy): Eukaryota > Metazoa > Echinodermata > Holothuroidea > Aspidochirotida > Stichopodidae > Apostichopus > Apostichopus japonicus. Next base: position 11,898,041 of record NC_092571.1, on the reverse strand, counting down.
GCAAAAGGTTTAAGCCTGCAGCTTTCAAAACATTAATCCAAAAATAATTTCGAGTGACATTGGACTTTTGAGTCCACAGGCAATCATTTTCACATCCTTTGAGAAAACAGAGAGCACATTCTTTCTAGCAATATTGCAAGTATTACACAAACAAAAGACAAAACTTGACAAAGTCTAAGGTTAAAGCAGAGAGGCCATTTGAAAATATCAGTAAAACCATGCATACATGTCTACCAGAAGCCAAGTTTGACCAAAGCTCACTTTTGAAAAGCAACAATTTTAAGAAGCATACAAATATTGCGTTTAGGCATAAATGATTTAGCAGCATACAAAAATTGATTATTAAGGAGCATAAAAAAAATATATGTCATCCTAAATAAATATTTAGGCATTAAGGCATTGATTTACGCATAAAGAAGATTGGCCATTGAAAATATCAGTAAAACCATTCGTACATGTGTACAAGAAGCTAAGTTTGACCAAAGCCCACTTTTGAAAAGCAACAATTTTAAGAAGCATACAAAACTTGATTTATGCATAAATTGATTTAGCAGCATACAAAACTTGATTAAGGAGCATACAAAAAAAAATTGTATTCCTTAACATGGATTTCGTGGGTATTTTATAAGTAGAGTTGGAACACCTTGAGTAAATTTCTCATGAATGTATTTGCTAGTACGGCCAATTTCCTGCTATTGTTCCCGAGGCAGACAACCAAGCACTCTGCATACGCGAGGGTATACTTGTTCTTACATTTTATGCATTAAAGTGAGTTCCACAAAGGCCACAAATTTCCCAGAAACCTGATCTGGATCGTTCGCAAGGGTTTTCCAAACCAGGGAATACGTAGATCTTGATAATCTATCTACCCAATTAACCGGCACAATTTGGAACCATGTATATGGTACAGTATGGTATGTTAAACATTTTTATATCCTACAAGGGTTATTACATGCTTCCAGATAAAATATTTCTTATGATGGGGGGTGTAGGCCAGCTAAGATGGTCCAGGGTTTGAAGGAGAAGTTACCTAGCAAGTGCAACCACTTTCAAAACTGGACAATTAAAACTCACCTGCATTGGATGTGGGAATGAATGAATGAATGAATGCATAGCATGCATAATAAAGTTGAATGTTGCTAAGAATTGTTTGCAAAAATAAATTTGACATCAATATAAATTGAAGGTTAGTGACAGGTCATGCAGTGTTGGATGAATACAAGCTTTACACATACAATACATGCAGCCACAATTTGTTTTTTTACCTGACAGTTGTAAATATCTTCGACTGATCCTCTCTAAACAGGAGTGCCCTTTTAAAGAAACAAATCAAACAAATTATACCAATCATTGAATATCATGAAATTTTGGAGAAAACTGTCTAAAACAGTAAATTTTTTTTGGGTCTTTTTATGAAAAACTTATAATTTTGTTAAAACTTAACTGCAGAGCTCTATATTATTGAGGTTCTAAACTGACCAATTTATTGGATATGATACAATACTTAGTAATATTCTCAACATTAGATGGATCAATAACAATTGGTTATCAACAGATGAGCTCTACAATGAAACCAACCAAACACCTTGGTCATCCATAGTCGCACATAGAAGATTGAGATTTTTCGGTCATGTAGCAAGACTCCAGGAGGACGCTCCAGCAAAGGTTGCTTTAAGAGAAGCATTGAGACATACTGCTACACCAGTAGGAAGGCCTGTGACTACCTTGCTTGGAAAAATAAAGTCGCAATTTAAGGACGTTAACATTAACAATTTCTAGGAAGCAATAAACCTTGCGCAAGATCGTGATATATGGAGGAGGTTAATCACTGAGCATGTCGGATAGACGAGACTCAACTTACTACTACTAACACTACTATACAATACTTACAATATGACTCAATACAAAAGGCATGTATGTATATTGCAACCAAGTGTACTTGCCATGTTACAGACATTACTTAACATAAAGGTACCATGTCAAAACTGCAGGGGCTGCAGCATCTTGCAGCCAGACTGCATGAGACATAATCTTTCGTACTCTTCAGTTTCATACAATAGACACTGCTGATCTGGAGAGATAATCCTTTACCGACTGATACTATAACTCGAGTCATCCAAGTTGGAATTATGCAACTCTGCTGCAGCTTGTCTTTCGATAAAGTGACCAGGTGCAACTACTTAAAAGAATTTTGGACATTTAATGAATTTGCAATTTTTAAAAGAACTGGGAAGATCAACACATAAAATTATATGAGTGTTTGTTTATAACGACCACTTGTTTTTATGAGGAAACAGAGCTGGGAAATTTCTGTGAATAAGTTTGGATTACTGAAACCATATAGCGTTACAAGCTCCAGAGCTCATGAAATGAACATGAAATTTGGAAAGCATAAGAAAAACCATCATTTGCTATTTAGTCCCAACAGAGATGGGGAAACTAACACTGCTTTTTTTGTAGTATAGGGTGTGGGGTGTGGGGGGGGGGGGATTTTACTTGTTCTCCTAGCAGAGTTAGAGAGAACAAACATTGAATTTTCAGGAATAAATTGCTTTAAATTCTCGACTGAAATTGGGAAACAACGTGAAAATATTGGAACGTGCGCATGAGACTGTACGTGACCCCGTCTGTTGTTGGTTGAAAAAGTGCAAGTTGGTTCAAGTCAAGGCCTTTATTTTGTATTACATATCTTAAGTAAGCAAACATTCACCGTTCTGTCAATTTAAATATTTTGCCTCCAAAGTACACCGGAAAGACCAAAAATGGTCATAATACTTTCAAACTCCCCCCGCCTCCTTTTAATATTTTTTTTTTTGGCTGTTCTTCTTGAATTATTTTTCCCATCTGAAATCTTTATTGGGTTGATCTTAGAAGTTTTTAATTTTAGGGCAAAAAACTTCTGAATGGACTAGACTGTAGGAACGTACTTTTCAGAAACTTCTGGCAAGTTTTAAAATTAGACTTACAATGCCAATCAGAGTATAAAATGAAATGTTGGTGGTACTTTTAAACTTCCGTACAGTTCTTTGCTAGGAACAGCCACTGAATGATTATGAATGAAAACATATTCAATTATGTGTAAAAATAATGTGGACAAAAATACCTCAACCCCCCCCCCCAAAAAAAAAACAGCTTGTAGAATGTTACCAGGTCACAAGTAAGAAAGTAAAGTAAACTGCAGCCAATGACCACATTAGATAGCAACAATAGGTATAGATATGTATGGTTAAGTTCAACAGCTTCCTTCCACACAACCTTTATCAGTCTAATTCTCTTTAAAATCTAATTCATTGTTATACAGAGCAGCTGGCAAAAGGCAACCACATGAATCCTTGCGGAACTCGGCACAAAACACCCCCCCTTAGGCATCAAATATCGCTACAAAATAAGCACATTTCTCTAACTCTTTTCATAACTTTCTAAGTATAGCACTCAGAAAACTCTTTCTTATGTAATTTTGAAGAATATTGTGTCCTCTTTACAATGATATGTCTTTATTTATTATGCGTGAGAACTAAACCCCGTACTTTTTAATCTGAAAAAGTAAAAACCAGTTTGGAGAGCAGTGAACCTCTTCAAAATGTCCCTATCTCTCAATGCTGACATTATGCTTGCTGGGAGTGTGATTGCGTTATCAATTCCTTTCCTATGCCAAAGAAAAGTTTGTTGAATCTTCTCTCTAGTGATATAAATCTCCCCCTCCCCCTCCTCTTCTCCCACCCCCCTCTCTCTGCCCCTTCAAGTTAACTTATATTTGGAAATGTATATCGACTTGATTGGTCAATATTAAGGCTCGTACTATTCACCAGCAAATCAAAAGCATCGTAAGAAATTTGTGAAGTCCTTTCTTTACGTGGCTAATCTGAACACAGCACAGTGTGCAGTGCTCTCAAAGCAATTTGGGAGAGTGAAAAAAGCAACGCTTCCTGTGCGTAAACAACAGCATTTAATTCTCCGACAACGCGCGGTTTATAGAGCAAAGATTTCCATATGATTTGAAGCCAATCCTTTGATCCAATGCCGTCAAGACCTTTGGTGGTTAACAGCATGCGCAATATGCAGTGTATTTCACTACAAAGTATGGAAGTTATTTACTACAAGTTCAATCATTTGTTACGCTTTTCAAACGCTTTTACACTATTTAACACATTTTACCCTTCAGAGTTTACCGACTAAAACGCTGGCTATATATAAATTCCTTTGTAAATAATGTGTACACATAACACAGAAAAAACAATTTGAAAAGAAACCAAACTAGTCCTCAACAGTAGAAGTGTTTACCAGCCTGTCAGCAAGTAAGACAAGAATCTTGCACAGTTGTCAAAAGTGCCCTACTAGAAATATTTAGTCTGAATTCAACTTGAAATATACTAGAAAAAGGTCGCAGATATCAGGATATCTCACCAATCTTACAACATTGATAGTGTACTGTTATAATACTACTTTGGTAACACCCTCTTTCCCATGCTCCCCACCCCCCCCCCCCCCCCCATTCATCTGTGCACCTCCAAAAGAAATAAATAATCAAGAAAAACCAAGGTATATGAACAAGCACATAAATCATGTGCATATGATTAATGTTTTTATGATTTTAATATGTAAAAAATAAAATCATACATATGAAAGAATAACCAAGCTTTTAGGTATGACCAAGTAAAAATAATTCATGTTAAATGATCAAAAGAAGCCTTGTTTGTTGGGTGGGTGTTTTTTTTTTTGGGGGGGGGGGGTTGGGGGTGAAATTATGTTGTTTGTGCAGCAATAAATTGTATAAATTTAATGGAAGGGTTGAATGGCAGTGCGGAATACAAGGGGTATTGCATTTGCATATCGTTAAGTTGTATACATGTCAAATTGGAAGGATAAATCACATTGAGTTTATAATAGGAATGTAAAGCTCTTGAAGGACATGATGCCATGATGAATTCACAGACCACCTAGTATACTGGGATCCTCTATAGTAATCCAATGGAAGAAAATCCCTGAATACTCAGTTACCGTTGGGACGAAAACCCAGGGAAGGAAATCCGCCCGAAAAATACGTGTAAGACACTTTGAATGGTAGAGCGAGGAGGAAGGGCAATGACCGGAGAGGCTGGTCATAGAGGGTGCACAGTGTTAAAAGGTTACCAGAAACTTCTAGGCACGGTAGAACGTGGTGCTAAGGTTGTGAGCAGACAGGTAAGTGAGGAGCAAAGTAAATTCTCGGGTAATTTAGCCAGTCAACATAAGTTACATTCGGTACACTCATATCTCAAGTTAGGACAAAGATATTGAGACGGGTTTTTCAACCTAGTTATTTAAGTGTTCAACAAGTTTTTCCTTAACATGTCTGCCACTTGAATATCCATTCCACAAGATATAAGGAGTATCCAATTACATGTGACTATATAACAATGCTTCAACCAAAGTGTCAACTGCCATGTTCACCTCTGAACTTTACAAAGTGCAACATATATATTCTACAAATATACCACCATGCTAGATAGTAGAACAATGCACCGGAGACACAATATACTTGTTTCTGAACCTGCGGGGCCCTGATTCGAGTTGTAACAAATATTACTGAATGGGTTATTTCAAGTGGAACTGAATGCCACAAACTGAAACAGATTAAGAAGTGTACAACAAACAAAGTTAAACGTACAACCCTGTTGTCTATTTACATTACCCACAGAAAGTGTATGATCAAATATTTTCTGAGATGGGAACTTACAACTCTCTCTCCCTTTGGAAATTTTTAAAGCAGCATGCATTCAAAATTCCAAATGGCAAAATGCACTTATTCAGCAATTTGCATTTTTTTTTTAAAACAAGTAACCAAGTATCCAGCCAAATTGAACCACTAGTTATCAGACAATTTTTGCCCCTTTCTTTTTCAAAGCAAAAACTATACATGTAGGTTATATACTGTAGCTTATAAATGCAACCTTGTTGCTACATGATAGTTCTAATATGTTAAAAAGGACTTGGAGTATAACTAATAGATCAGAAAATGCCACACCACGGCCTCCTGCATGTTTATCCCTCGGTCCCTTCACTGTAACTATACCCATGTGAACCAGGGGTTACTTTTCACAGAAAGTGATCCCTGGGTCATGGAACCTTCATGGAGGGCTACCTATTACATAAAATATGATGATTAAATGAAATAATAATGTTTATAGGTAAAGTACTGATAAACTAAAGTCACTAAAGATAATGGGAATCTAGCATTTGATGTACACCAAAAGGTTTGGGTATTTGCCAGCCACAGAACTGGTCATACCTGTCTCTAATTTTCTTCTTTATTTCTCCATCTACACCTATAGAGTCGTAAATCACTGTAGCTGGCATTTCGATATTTTATGGTAATTAAAAGTAAACTTCAGAGGCTAATGTTAACTATGCAAAACACAAAAATACAAAATGATCCCTGCAAAGACACAATTTGTATTTGTGATCGTCTCGAGGATGATTTCTTATGGTATTCAGATCAAATTTGTCTTTTAAAAGTGTTTTTTCATCATCAGAGCAAAATAATGGTGGTCAGGTCTTCCAAATCAGATTTGGAAGTTGCCTGACAGAATACTGGTTGTTGTACGTCAAATTCACACTGCATTTGAACTACATACCCTGAAACACTGTTGGTAAAATGATAAGTTGTTATCACCCTCCATCACTATGGAAACGAAACAAAACAAAAATAGTTGTATGCCTACGGTCAGTTTGAAGGGGAGTTTCACCGGCAGCATGATCTTCTATTTATCCAAAGCTATAGCCATCTCTCTTGCAGTACATATTGGTCATTCTTTGTTTATACCTTGCTTTACTTTTTTTTGGACCACCAAATTTGCTGTTCAGACACACAACTCAAATTGTATGACCTGGTTGCCCAGGGAACAATCCAATTATTTTTCTCAGAATTTTTCCGCTGTAAATACCCTTGTTCTTGATATGGATGATACTGTTAACATGACACAAATTAAAAAGAACCCTAAAAAAGTTCAATTTAAAAAGCAGCCAGCTGCATTGAACTTCAACAAATCATTCTAAAAAAATTTAATTAATAAAAATATATAAAAAAATATATAATATGTATATATACAAAAAATATAAAAAATTTAAATAAATGAAATTTGTAATAAATCTAAAAAATTCTAAGAAAATGAGGGAAATTACCAAAACCGTTCCTTGTTATTAATTGTCGCATAAAAAATGGCAAGGTGTAATGATGAAATTCATTCTATAAATGTTAATTATTTGTTACAATGTCTTAGTTTTATCAAGTGCAACATTGTTTGGAGAAAGGAAAAATCAATGGGGCCAACAAATGCAGACTGCCGCTTTAATACGGGGGCGTGCGGTGCTTGAAAAGTTTAAATAGATTAATTTTGCCAGAGGGCAACGTTTGTTTACCACACTTCCACATGTTAATTATTGCATGATGACCCAAATGAATTGGAGATATTCTTTTGATAATATTTGCATACTGTCAACAAAGACATGAGTCTTTGTATAAGATTATTTATACTTCACAGTTGTACACAACGGGGAGCTATTATGTCAGCGATATACCGAGTTGTGCCCACCCCCTACCCCCCCCCCCCGATCAGGGCTGACTGTTAAAGGATTGAAAAAGGTCATCCATTCCAAGACCTTTACTTGAAATTGGGTTCTCTGAAGACAAAGTTGGTCATCGGACAGACAAGGTCTTTATAACATAAACCCAAAAAGGATCACTTTTCTTGGATTATAATCAGCTGAAATTTATCTGGGGTCCTAACTTGTTAAAGAGTTTCATGATTTTTAGAGATTTTGCGAGCTGTCACCTCTGTGGGTATATAACAGAATTTGATGTGGACATAATAAACTTTGCTTTCATTGAATACACATTGGTATTTGTCCACGACAGGTTACTACAGAAACATATTTCAAATGTACAGGCCGTTTATTCTTAGGCTGCATACTGTATGGACCTGTGCACTGTGTTCGAAACGTTGGCGTTATGAATGATTGGTTGTTCATACAACGGTTCATACATGCACAAGACATGCAGTTGTTTGTTTGGGACCAAAAATATGGTAAATTAAATCACAAACATTATAAAGTTATGCATGTTATTGTGGGGAAGCAATTTGCTATAGTGACACGATCATCCTTATAGTCCTATCTGCTATGCTAAACAACGTCCTGTGTACATGGTACATGAAACAGAAAGACAATATTTCTGGGAATAAAACTCATCGGAAAAAAGAGCATAGGTCACTCCCTGGATGGTCAATTCGGAAGGAGGATAAAAGTGGTCAGAGTTGTGGATGTAGGATTGAGGTTGCAGTGCTAAACTGTTATCACAAAGTAGGGTAAATGAGGGACAAGAGCAAATCATAACATAAATAATTCTAAGGGAACTTTTGTCTTCTGAATCAAACTTTGGTCTTAACGAGTAATGAGACTACTGTTGAAATACAACCCCCAATCTATAGTTAATGCGACTGCTTTAAACAGCTCCGTTTTGCTTGAGAGAATCCCTTCTTTTTTTTTTAGTTAAACCTTCCTCAGTTTGCTTACTGAAGTATGACTACTTATCCCATTCATTCACATACAATGTGGTTTCAAAAGAAAATATTTGCAAAAACTTGACTACTATTTTTTATCGATCAATAGCTCTAGTATAAAGTATGAACTTTACAACATTTACACAACTCAGTAAACACAGGCAATTCATGAGTATTCTTGTTGAATCTATGATGCCAACTAAAGAGCACTCACGTGTTTCCTGTGGTGTTGGTAGCACTTTGTTGTGATTGCTTTTACAAAACGTTCCTAAAATTCAAAAGGGAAAAGTTCAACAATTTGACCAAGATTACTGAATTATAACCAGGAGCACCACTAAAGGTTTGGACAACTGAGTTAACTAAGGTCCCCCTCCCCTGTGTCCGCTCCCCCATAGTGTCACCCCTTAGTTGAACTCAAAACTATAAATTGCTAATGATTAAACTAAAACACACTCCTAGATGTTGTTGAAGGTTAGGCAGTGATCTTAAGGATTAACTGATTCACTCCTTTTGTGTACCCTGTGTTATACATCTTTTCATCCCTCATAAGTAGTAACTGTTCTTAAAACTTACTTCTGGAGGAACTTGTCTTGCCTTGCAGATAGCTTTGATAACGGAAAGTACTATTACCGCCAGAGACACGACACCTACACTTGTCCCTATGGGTAACAGCCAGGGCATACTCTCTGCTTCTGGAAAGATATGGAAATTTAAACAAAAGACAAAAATGACTCAGAAATTAATATTAACATGGTATGCGTAACTTTCAAGTAAGTTTGATATATGTTCATGCGAAGGTCCACTAACTATGGGGCGCGACCCAAGATTGGGGATCAGAAAAACTTTTCCAGGGGGGGGGGGGGGATTATTACCAGATGTTAGAAAATTTGTCTACAGTTTTCAGAGTTTGCTGATTTAGATCGATCGTTTAGGGGTTTATTTGTATTATCAAGTCCATAGCATATAGGCTAGTTTGCATGCATTCTGAGCATCATGGTACTGACAGGAGAAGATGTGGTGGGTTTTGGCTAAGTTCCCAGCATGGAAGATACTGGGTCGTGGGCCTAAAAGTTTACAGACCGCTGTGTTAATGTGTCAGCCATATTACTTAAAGGGTGTGAAGACTCGCGCAAAAAGAAACGTCTAATGCCGGTAATCTGACCTAGTTTCGAATGAGGTGTAACAGAAGTGTTAGACCCCACCATCAATCCCAGAAAAAACGCACACAGCTTGCTACCTTCGGTAATAAGACACTAGTGTACAGTCAGTACATACAGCTGCGGTCAATACCACAGCACAGTGTTCAAACAATACAGCGATGGACATCTCAGGTCCAGCTAAAGATAACAAGGTATTACGTTTCATTACTGTCTGCATTTTGTGGCGACAAGCAGAAAACTTCACTCGCAAGCAACGGAAAGTTAACATTTTCAGAGCGCGGCACGCGGTTTGGGGTGAGTCTTCAATGCCTTTAATGTGTTAGCCATATTGAATGAAAAGTGCAACTGAAGAAATATCTGGCACTCCTTTTATGGAGAAAGAATGTAGGATTTACTTTCAATATTATTTGAAATAGATCACATTTTTTATTACATTTTGTCACCTCACCGTCTGTCCCCTCCCGTCCTTTGCTCATATTAGCTCACACTCTATTAAATCAAAAAAAGACAAATTCTTGACCTTGCGAATAGTTGGTAAAAGATAACATTTTTACAAAGTTCATGAGAATTCATTGTCCTTTCAAGAAATAATGCCCGAGGCAGTTTAATATTTGACATGAAAAAAATTGTTTGATGGCACTTCATTACCAGCTTACAGCTTTAGTGACCTGCAATGATATAATCCTGGAACTGTTCTAATGCTTGTCAATTTGAAAGATTACCAGAATTTATAAAAATAAGTCAAAATACATGAATTGCCAGGGACCTTTCTCAAAGAGAAGAGGTCTTCATTCCAACAGCTGAGTATACAGCCGAAAAAGCTTACAAGATGCTACATGTCTGCAAATTGTGTGATAAATATAACTCTTATGTTACCCTAGTACTAAGCCATCAAAAAACTTTCCACATTTGAAAATAATACTAAAGATGTCCCCCAAAACCCTGTTTGACTTGATCAAGGTTATTGGGGAGCCAATACTGGTGATCTTTTATAGCAAAATCCTCGCATATCCATTTGTTTCTATGGAAGAGTCCCATTTCCACTGTCAATTTCACAGCTGTCAATAGTCCAGCCAACCCAATGAATAATGTATATATATTGCCTCATTCTATATCCCGATTGGTTGAATGGGCGGAGCTTGTAAGGTCGCGAATATATACATGCACGTACTTGATGTTGATATCAAGCGCGTGCACACCTACGTACATGAACGCACATGCACTGTGCACGGGTATTCAAGCAAGGTGAGGGCAGGCTACTCCACGAGTATAGCGTGTGATCGATGAATAGTCATTATTGGGGGCGTTATTATTGCAAGGGTTTCTAATTGTGTTAGGTCCCTATGTGGGAGTGTTAGATACGTAAACAGAAAATGATATCATTGGCTAGTTTACACTATGACGTATTCAGTCAGCCATGTACTATGTTAATACACACAGTTTTGATTAAACACTGCACGGTCAACCCTATTGTTCAACCCTATTGTTCAACCCTATTGTTCACTGTAGTAAAAATATGACCTGGAAATCCATCCAGGTCCCTATGTACAACATTCATTGTTAAATTGTTTTTCCCTCTAATCAGTAGTGTACACTTGGATGCACATGAAAATCCATGTATTAAATAATATCAGTCATGTACGACATCACACGAGCCCTCCAAAGTTCACGTCGTCCATACAGTTTTCCATTGAACTGGCTTTGCGTGTGCGGTGAGAAATGCGACAAAACAAATAGATATGTGGTCTTTTACACCCAAATTCCTTTACGACCTGCGACCAATTTGGGAGGAGCAAAATATTGATATTTATGTGAGGGGACTTGACTAATTGGGTATTAATTTTTATCTTTTTACAGTACACCTTAAAGTATGAAGGAGGTAGATTCGAGAGAATTAATTGAGTTACAAATCGGGAGGATAAATGCAAGAATAGCTCTATTTATAGAATTGAGAGCATCACAAATGGGGACAAAATTACTAGCGACAAATTAATGTAATTATGTAAATCATGACCAAAGAAAATAAGTGATAGATGTGCCGGCTACACCGAGAAAGTGTTTGGTAGTAGAATCAGAGGCGGCACTCGGTCTGGTAGGCTTGATGAATTAGGGAAAAGATACAGAATCCCTTCATCAATTTCTCTCTTCAAGATTTAATTTCATATTTTTATAATATTTTTCAGCTTCATGATTATAAGTGAAATTACTTAGTGTTGCCTAGCAACTGTGAGAGAATGGGTCTTTGATCTCTTAACGTAACACAGAAATTGCAAAGACTAGAAATCCAATTTCAGGTTCGAAAATTGCACTATATGCAGGAAATGCAGATTACATATTTTATTTTCCAAAGGGTAAAGAGAGTAATACTTGAAAAAGAAACAGGAGTAGGGAAAAACATGAGTACAGCCCAGCAAGTATGTCATCCATATGTTACACATCTCACATCAATTTGGTAATACATGAAAGCATATATGATTACTTCTGCATATGATCACAATTTATTTCCATGGCATAATTGAATCTAGCCATTTTTGCAATATTTGTAACAGAAAACTGTCACGGTGACAAGCTGAAGAAATTCTTTCTGCTTCTTGACATTGCCCAAGATTGAACTGGGCATTCCGAAACGAACAAATTCTGTCTAACATGTACAACCAGGGATTCTTGACAAAAGCCTGATGAAAACCGACATGCAAGTCGGCTGCTAAACAAGAGTTTTTCTCGGACATAGCTGACTGGTTTAGGCATTTCCAAACCACGACAATTACCTGTCTCCATTTCGATCGACCTAGCCTATTCAAAGGTGTTACATTTAGCACCAGGGCATCCACTGACCCACTTCAGGGTTTATGCCCACATATCATCATTCTGTGTCTACCATTCTGAGGGCTAACATACAAAGTCTGCTATTCCAGTAGCATGTCTGTTAATGGCACGTCAAAGTGCATGTCTGTCTGTCTGTCTGTCTGTCGTGATACTCAATGCATCCATTCATAACGTACTGAATAGACAGCTAGGAAATAGCTCCTTGACCCATGAAAAATAAAAGACTAATTTACGAATATACGATTGTGAATCAATTGTGCACTGTCCAATAGCACACCATTTTGGTCTACATATATACTTTCAGTAAATTGGTTCACTACTAGTTCCTACTGTAGGAGGAGCCGAGGGGTGGATCCAGGGAAAGGACCTAATGGGTCCAGGCCCGAGCCTCTGAAATTTGTTGACACTAAAACTTAGTTACAAATATAATTTTGTCCAAAACATGGTAAAAGTGGTATGCTTCACCCACAGGCATTTTTACCCTGGATGTGTTCTTGAGGTGCATGGCTATTAATTTCGATATTAATTTCATTATCGGATGAATCAAGTCTATACCGGCCCTAATCACCGAAAAAATCCTTGATACGCCAAGTCTGCAAGGAGCTATAAGGGGCCCAATTAGCTTCCTGTGTCTGGTATGACTGTGTGAATCATTGGTTTGGTGCAGGGCTTTGAATGTTTAACAGACGTCCTTGCAGTGTTTGAAATACACTGTAACCACTAGCCAATTAGCTGCCTGGGGATGGTATGACTGTGTGGATCATTGGTTGGGTGGGCTTTGAATGTTAAACAGAACTTCCTTGCAGTGTTTAAAATACATTGTAGCCAGCAATCCTTATGGAAACAAACATGAACAAAGTTCATATCCAGGGAGCTATCATATCCCTGCCCTCACCATAACAAATTTGTGCCACTGGAGAATAAGGTTACATAAAAACTGAAATATGTGCTGTTAATATAACATACACTGACACAATTAGCTCAAATAAATAATAAACACTGAGCAGCTACCATTGACAGAAACCAGTACCAATCTACTAGGAGTCAGGAGGTCTGGGTCTGATCATCTAAAGGGACCAAAGTATGTTTGCTCTGAAAAGTAATTCTTGAAATGATTTCATTCTTCTCAGATCTTGCTATAGCATACTCGTAAATATTCTTGCTCTCAAAAGATTATGAATTCAAAGGGACCTGAAGAGAGAACTGAGTTGTCAAGGAGATATTTGCAATAATGCTGGAAAACTACTACAGTTTTGGAAGGGAACAGGACAATTATGGGATTTGGGACAATGTTCAGAAGATATTTATGAGCTGTGCCTTATGACTGGAAGACTTAATCTCATAAATATGCCAGTTTATGGGTGATATGTCAGAGAGAAAGGAGCATAATATTTCTTTCTATGCCACTGAGCTTCATGGGTACTCATGTAGAGCATGCAAGGTGGCATAATTAGCTGTTTCAGTTTTGGGAAACTGTCAATGCATACTTCTATGGTTACTAGATACACAACTTCAAATTCCATTCATGTTACACTTCACCACCAAGTATTGATGAATTGCCAGCAGCTGTTTGTTGACACTTGGTTGCATAGCTAGCTTTAATAAGTTCAAGGAAAGAATCGTATGTAAGATTTACAAAATGAAGACTTTGGGAAGATGAAGCACTGAGAGTGATCATGTTGTGAGGAGACAGGTAATCAAATGGAGTCGATGCTATACCATTAAGAAACAATTAGTTTACCACCTAAGAATGGCAATGGTACAAAAATACAAAACTCATTCTGTTTTTAAATCCGTAACAGTGTGAAGCCGGCATGCAATACCATAAATTTCACGAAATATCTTTACATGTAAAATAATACAATAAATAGCCCGAATTTAAAAACATTGTGAACCAAAGACAGCGGTCATGTGGGACTCCATGAACTACTGACATGCTTGTCATTAAAACAGAAATTCCAAAACTTAAAGGGTTTAAATATTTACAGTGAAATATTGTTGGCAAACTTAATTGCAACCTACGTTTAATCTTGACACGGTGAGCCAGAGTGCCTTATGTAGTGAGGACGCAGGGTTAAGGGGAGGAAGCCAAATCGATATAAAATGGACTCACTTGTTGAACTATCCTTCTGGAAACTGCCGTCAGAATCCGTCTGAAGATTTGGAATGCTTGTCTTCTCCTCTGAGGATACTTGCAATGTTGCTCCCATCGTCGTCGTCGGCATCGATGAAGAGATTGTGGTCGTAGTGGGTTTGCCCGTAGATAATTTCACATCTGTACTGTCTATTTCTTGACTTGAAGATGAGATCTGTTTAGAGGTGCTCTGAATTGTGGATTCTACACTAGGTGATCTGACTGTTGTCGTCATTTCTGATAAAGAGAAGGAAAAAAGAAGAAGGATGGCAACATTAATTTTGAAAAGAGCAACAAAGTGGTTGGTCAGCTAGAACAATAGGATACATATTTGAAACAGGTGACTTTCATAAGACAAAATGAGACAAACCTTTTGACCTATGGATCGAGAAGATTCATCCAACTGAAAAAGGATCTTGTTAGACTTTAATTTGGAAAAAGATTTCATCCCTGAAATTCTCATAACAAAGGCTCAAACTTGTCATGCATGCTTTTAATGGGATCAGTGTTGCATATAAAATATGCTAGAAAGCCAAAGAAATTGGTCACTCATTTCCAACTTTATCAAATAATTTTTACCTGCCCCACCATTCAAACTATTTCTCAATTTTCTACTATACAGCAAACCTTTTAAGCAGGAAATAATTTATACAGCATATCCAGCATAGCAAAATACTATTCAATCTAGTTGAATTGCTATATAAGTCCAAAGATGTGTAGCAGTTATCTGTACAGGAATTATAGTATTTTATTATAATGACGAAAGCTTCAGAGCCGCTACACAACGTTTGAAAACTAAATTTAATAGTCCCTGTTAAACTCAATATTATTTAAGGTTTTACTGGAAAAAATTATAGGGCTTAGAGGCTTTTGCATGTTGCACTTTATAAATTACTATTATTATTATATTCATAGATATATTTCAACCCACACTGGATATAACGTTGCACGTAAAATCCATAGCCCAGTATAGGGTTCAAGGGCTTTAGAGCAACACTGCATATAGGTACAGACTGGATGTTTTTATCAGTGGTCTAGATTTTCCAACTCATTACCATTAATACACTTTGCACATCACATGATCAGGAAGTGCTCTTCGATGCAGAAACAAATTTTCGACATTGTTACTATCTTCTGCCATCAGGACATCCCTGGTTTCATGATAAAGTAGGTAAATAGTGACCCTACAATCTCACCAATTGGGGGGGTCAGGCATAAAAAATTGGTGCAGCCAACCTTGTATATAGATACCGTTGTTGTTTAATGTGCAGGAAATAATGAAAAGCGGGAACCTCTTGGTACTTTAATCATTTGATCCTCTGATCTTAATCCTGTCTTTTCAAAACTACAAATTTTTTCAAAATCATTGTTTAGCTCAACTGAAAGCTTTCAGCTGAGCTATAGCGATCGTGCGATATTTTGCCGAAATTCTGTCACTTTTTGCCACTGCGTTCAGTTGAATGACTGCCATATCATCATTTTTCATTCAATTTGGCTGATATTTTGTCAGTGACTTGCGTGAGTTAAGATTTCATGAATGCAATATACGTTATAAATTATCTGAATTAAAGGTACTACAAAGGCAGCTCTGCATTTTAAGTATTCGAGAATGGTAATTATAGCCTTTTGACTTTACAAATATATATCAAACTTTCATCATTGTTTATTTCAATAAAAAATATTTTAAAAATACATTTATCTTTAAATCTTTTCTTTAAAACAAATGTTTACAACTTTCTAACATGGACTCCCCATCAGTAACATAGGGATACCATGGGTAATTAATTGATGACAATAATTTTCGTTGTAATTATGGAAGGAATCATTTGTCATCATTTTGATGCCAAAGAAACTGTTTGAAGCACCTGAATTTGTGTTTTCTCATCCATGATTTTTGTTCCGCAAACAACTGCTCATAAAGAGGTTTTGAGTCAATCATCCGAAGTGTCTGCAAACAGGTTCACCCTGCGTATTAATTCACCTGCTTGTGAGCACTGGGCTTTCTGTCACATTTTTAAACAGTAAAGATCAGGCAATATTATGATCTATATATGATAATGCCCTCAGCTGGCCCCTCTTTGACACCGTTTTGTTTTGGTGTCTTAATGATCGAGCTCAGCATAAAGGCAACACAAAGCAAATTTATTTAAGTTAGTATTATTTAACTACCAATCAGAAAACCACTTCAAAGTTGTGAAACTGTTACAAATTCAATGACTCTTTTACCAAGTAACACATTAGTTGTCACAATTCAAGCTATTAAAGAGTTGAAGGCATTCAGACAAGTGAGGGTTTTACTTGGCGGCCTGGGCCAAGGATTAGATGGGATGCATATTAAAGCAAGTGAAGCGAGAAATATTGGAAGTGCAACAAAGCAACGATTCGCTAGGGCCAGATTTCTTTTCATACTGTAGGCCCCTTTGGAGTGAGGATAGAGTAATTAATCTAGTGTTACCCAATTATTTTACCTCTTCAACATTAGAATCAATCACATACAAGAAGATCTTACAATCAATCTTCCCAGATAAATTCAATATAGGTCAACAGGTCAACATCAAGGAGGATACGAATACATTTTAAATGGCAGCATGCGTTTTTCAGGCTTTGGGACCCCTAAGGCTCCAGGGGGGGTTGGGCCTAGAGTCAGTCCCTTGTGTAAGTTCATTTCAAATAAATAGAATTAACTTGAAGCAAGATCTGTATAATAAAATTTTGCGACAACTTTAAATCTAGGGTATCCATAGATAAGGTACACTTCTGTAGACATATTTTTGACTGACAGGTTAACAAATCAACTTTCTAATCATATGATTGTCAGCTATCATTGAGCACAGGATTATTCTTCTCATTGCACATCACAAAGAAACAGTGGGTATTCCAAGTGGTAAGAATGGCACGGTAGAGTGGAACCAATACTTTGACCAAAGAATTTATAAAGGGTAAGGTCATGCAAATAACCTATCAGTAAAAGTGCTGCCATATCATCATGATGCTGCCCACAATTAATAGTAGGATATATACAGCGTTACCAGTTAAAATGAATTCTAGCCGACGAAATCTAGATCGTGTAGTATGTGATTTATGAATTTTTCTTTGCATATCAAAATAATCTGCAATGTGTCAAGATGTGATAATGTAAGTTATGTGACAAAGTCAGGTACCACCTGAGGTAGTTGGATACCTTGAAATATGCTAGAGTATAGATGTCAAAAAGACATTGTCACCAAAAACCAATTTTAACTGTCCCTCTAAACGTCAATTCCTTTTCTGTCAAAACTGTTGGCACTTAAATGTGATCAGGACATTGTTTCATACAGAATAATTGAACCAAAGTACTTTTCAAAACTTTTGTCACAAAAATGACATCAATTTTATGTTGAAATAAGAACAAGACAAAAATGAATAATTACTGTGGCTAATTTAGCTATGATCTCTTACTTGCAGTAATTTATTATCAAAAGTAATAAATATCGACCCAGCAAAAGCATTTTTCTCTCCAAACAGCTAATCGATGTAATTAACGATCCCTTTTGTGTCTGAATATCACTGATTCCCCAAACACTTTCTGGTTTGGTGATTTACAAGCGACAATATTCACCTTTCTCCCAGTCTACAAGTGCATCTTCCATATCTACCTAAACTACATGATTGGAACGTTTAGGAACAGCGCCCCCACTTCTGGGGCACTACCCACCTTCTCTTCCTTCTGGATCTACCCAAACTGGATAATGATGTAACTATCTCTATATATATATATATATATATATATATCTATATATATATATATATATATATATATATATATATCTATATATATATAGAAAGACTTTTTCCAAATTTATATTTAAATATATATCTATATATATATATATATATATATCTATATATATATATATATATATACATTTTGTTTTGTTCCCCCAAAGTCTCGCTATGTGAATACAATGCCCTGGATATGTAGGCCGGGGAATAGGTCTGCCGTACTTTACATTGTTTTTTTTCTTAATTACAAGGTCTTGTTAACACGATGTCCTTGATGTCCTGTAAAAGTCATTCAGGTAAATCAGAAATAGCTCACATAGATAGACTTTTTCCAAATTTATATTTAAATATATATATATATATATATCTATATATATATATATATATATATATATATATATATATCTATATATATATATATATACATTTTGTTTTGTTCCCCCAAAGTCTCGCTATGTGAATACAATGCCCTGGATATGTAGGCCGGGGAATAGGTCTGCCGTACTTTACATTGTTTTTTTTCTTAATTACAAAGTCTTGTTAACACGATGTCCTTGATGTCCTGTAAAAGTCATTCAGGTAAATCAGAAATAGCTCACATAGAAAGACTTTTTCCAAATTTGTGATGTACCCTGGACCCGAGAAGACTGACGGTGAATGGTGCTACCCTGTCCAGAAAATTGTTCCCCATTTTCAGCTACATTTTTACTCCAAGTAAAGAAAGGGAGAATATAATTCACTTGTATTCTTCTGTAACTGTTATCATTTGGTATTAATTTCTTTCCTTGTTGATGTCGACTTTCCATTTTCCTATTTTCAAGTGCAAACTTGGACGAAAAATATTTTACTCTTCTTGCCCGACAACCGTTTGATCAAATGCATTTGCTTAACATGACATGCGTTTTTAATGTAATGTAGATTATATTCAATCTTTCTGCATTATGTGTGTGCACACTCTCGCTGCCCTTTGACCAAATAAAATACTCCAACACTTTCATATCTGGGGATTTACTTCGCTAATCTCTTACAGTCTCTCACTCTTTATTCGCACTCTCCTATTTACCTACTAAACTACAGGACTCGAATGCTTTAGCATATGGCACTCGCTTCTGACGCACTTGCCCACTTACGCTTCCCCTATGGCTTTAACCAGCAGCAGAAACATTTTGTGAAAAATCACATAGTTCTTCTGGATGATAGAATTGGAAGAGTAAGTGTGGTGGGGGGAAGGGAGGAGGGATGCCCCAGTAGTGAGGGTGCAGTGCTAAAACGAAAGCCTGCATCTAAGTAGATAAGGAAGTGCAGATGCAGAGCTAGAGGCAGGTAAGGGAGAAACAAAGTAAATTTTTGAAGGGCAGTTGTAAAACTCACCTATAAAATGAATTTGAAAAGAATATCCATTAATACAGTCTTCCTGATAACTGTCGTCTATACAACATTTAACTTCTTCCTCTCCCGGTCTCCTGAAAGTCCACGGAATTGAACAGAAACACTGATATCTATTTGCATGAAGGTTCCATTTCAGAGAACAGGGACAACCTCCCAGATGCCTCTCTCGGTTCTGTAACGAGATATAAATGTTCGTCTGGCGCGGCCGGATCTGCGTGTAAGGTATGCAGGTATAGTTTATATTTGTGTCGATATAGAGAGAGTATTCCCCGTTTGAATCTGGAAGCGTCGAGCTGATGGCACCGTCTACAAAACAGAAAGAATAAAAAGGAAAGAAGAATAAAAAGAAAGCTTTATTTGAGAAATTTATGAAATCTGAAGGGTCGGTCCTATTTATTGACTCGTTTAATTAACCGACCCCCCAAATGTCATGAGCATTGGCACCAAATTTTAGCTCGTTAAAAACTGCCAGGAGTTTCCAAAAGCAATTTTCTTTAGCTGCCCCTAATCCTACAAATTGTTCCCAGCCTTTGAGGACCGATCAAAAAACAGACAATTATTAAATGACTCTATGTAAATAGTGGCAGTAAAATGCTTGAGATTTCAGAATGGATGAGGATTATCTTACATTCTACGCATGTGTAGACACTCTGGATGGTAGAATGAGAAGGAAGGGCAACGACCGGAGGAGCCCGTCGTTGAGGGTGCACAGTGTTAAAAGATTACCAGGGCATACTAGACACAGTAGAATGAGGTGCTAAGGTTGTGAGGCGACAGGTAAGCAAGGCGCGAAGTAAATGAGGATTATCTAACATTCTGGCATAAAATTTAGGGGCAATGATGACCATTCCCTATACATAACTCCTTTAGGTAGAACTTGCATCTATATAGTCATGTAAAGTAGTTCCATATACTAAATTGTGTATCATTACATCCTGCTTTGCCATATCATACAAGATTTAACAATGACCAGCACTGTCAAAACAGATGGGAAAGTACCTGATTTGCGTGGAGACATGTAAGACAGTGAGTGAAAGAAAAATTTGTTTTCGACGGAGTTAATTTTGACAAAAAAATTTAACATGAGACTTCAGATTTGAATTTATTATTATTAATCGTCCAAAAGAATGCTCCCAATTATCTATTTATTCAAAGAATGGTCACCGATGCCTCAATTTCAACAAATATTTCACCGCCACCCGCAAACTTATCGTGATTCCTCCTCACTGACATATTGAATTGTCTAAAGTAATACTATTCCATATCTGGAAATAAATTCGACAACCACCCCGAACAATCAGGAAGGTGTATTTCAAAACTGTTACCAATTGTTTTAGCAAATTTGTAGCCAATACTCTGATGACCCTTTAAATCCACATGATTTTCTTCCATATTGCCACATGAGAATCCTGTCTTTTCCTCCAGCATGCCATACGTGTGTACACTTTAACCTGTACCAACATACCTCGGGCCTGCCTCCAGAAAGTAACAGATGAAACACCACTAGTGGTGTGAGTCACCCAGAATGCAACAGACCGAATAGATCTTACATCTGAACATGATAACATCACTGTACATCAATATTAGATGAGCTTGTTTAGTCAAGGGTAAATTGGCGCGGACAACTCTGATCTTGCTGGAACCCTAATTATTTTTACGACACTCTTGGGGATTGATAGCAATAGCACGATACAGATGAAATGTGTACACAAACTTGATCCAGAGAGGAAGTCGTTCGGTATACTTGACTGCATCCTGTGTTTAAACTAAGATGCAGTCGTGAAGAATAAAGAGGGGAGGTGTACACCAAACTTCTTTTAAGACATAACAAACGAATCATTAATTGAACTTGAAGGCGGTCGAACGGAAGTCAGCACATGTCTACATTGAAACCCTGTCTTGCTACAAGTTTGCCTAATGGCACATTTAAGCCTTACTACCGTGAAAATCCTGACTCTGCCCCGTTGATGGTTGTAAAATATTTTGTCTGACCCCAAGAGTTGCAAATTTCAGACGACTCAGTTAGTCCTTTGTAATTATAAATGATGACAACTTTGACCTCACTCTGTTTTGTTAAAAATTGTAGGCTAGGCTTGGGGTTAGGATAAGATCTTTTATTATATATTTTACTCTGTAAATGCAAAAACATATATTGCAACATTAATGGGCAACAAGACTTTTTCCTATGTTCCAGTATGTTAGTGTTTCTGAAGATATCATGTTGCTGCCACAACCAGCGACTTTCTAAAAAAAAAAAAAAAATGTACTGTTGTTGCTGTTCACTTGAAAGTGACTGTCTCCACCCCCCCCCCCCACCCGATCTCATCTATTGGTACATGATGCTGCAGCCCACAATAACACAATTTATTACCATGACTACTGAGAGAATTTTTCCAATAGCAAAGGAAAGTAGAAAGAAATTTGAATTCTGATTAGCTTCTTGCATGTCATTATTAAACATAATATGAAAAATTGTGGGCTATGGAAATTATACAACTCAATGTTGACGTTCATAATAAAGATGAAATATCTAGGAAATTCACTGTAATGTAGCCTTGATCAATGCACAGTTTTCGTATAGGATATACTAGGTGAGTTTGAAACACTTTCAAGGGACAGAGTTACAGTACTCAATTTATACAGAACATATTCCTTAAATCTATGACATTCCTAACTAGCTGAGTCCCATAATCAAATGATATCAGGGCATCACAGAATATTTTCCGGCGAAAGAAGAAGAAGTTGTAACTATAATCAAGTTTCTGGAAAGAGGTTTTGCAGCTTAGTAAATTTGATGAGGCCCCTTGCTGTAGTGACTCTATTAGATAAATCAATCAATTAAATCTTTAAATAGAATCAAGTTCAGTAATTGACAGCCATGAATATAATTTTACAAGATTACACTTAAAATCTCTACAGTGCTGTAGGTTTACATCAAACACTCCAATCTGTATAATAAGTTCTGTGTAAAATGACGGCGACTTCCTATTCGAGAAATAAAGTAAAACATACTATATCATACAACTACTGCAGGAAAGGAACATTCATAGGTTGGGATTAACCAGAGCACATGATACAACCAAGATCTGTCACCACACTAGTGAGAAAGCCATCTTCACAGGTCTTTGCTATGGGTCTAAAATAGAAGGGGCTGCTGTATATAACTGTTTGACACTTAACAGTTTTAACTGCCACACTAGAGTATACCTCATGCACATAGGCTTAGGAGCCCAATTTGATTTGGGGGGCTGTAACGACTTAGCCGAAATATAACCAACATTTTCGAGCGCGTTCAACATGTTAATATGCATATCATATAGGCATGCATCGGTTATTACATCGCATGCCAATAGTATACAATCATTTGCTGTGTTACCTTCCATATTGGTTATATTTATTGGGGAGGTGGTTACAATAATAATGATAGTAATAATATCACTTTAATCATGGAAAAACACATTGCAAATTATTTTTCTTTCAGTAGGTGCCCGAAAAATTATCTGCATATTGCCCGAATTTTCACAAAAATTTTTGGTTGGTGGGGGGGGCTGCAGCCCCCCAGACCCCCCTCCTCCTACGCCTATGCTCATGCATGCCTAAAGGATAGCCCCTCCCTCTTAACAATATAAAGCATGACATAGTGCTTGTATATATCGTTTTGTGATATATATATGTGATCAACGCTTTCTGGACCTTAATGCGAAGAAGACCAAAAGATGGTAACTGATTTTAGAAAAGTCACAAAGGTAACTGATTTTAGAAAAGTCACAAAGGAACTCACGGAGGTAACCATTAAAGACAGCGTGGTAGAATATGTCTCATCCTACAAGTACTGTATCTTGGTGTAGTAATGGATGATCAGCTTGCTAGGCGCGACCACATTGATTATTTGGTTGACAGGATCAACCCAAGATTGTATTGTCTCCATAACTTACACAAATTTAATATCAGTCTTCGCATCCTTCCTTTTTTTTATAATTTCGTGATTTGAAGCGTGTGGCTGTCTTGTATATTGGTTCCATTATTAGACAAGCTAGTAGTATTTTACGGGATAATCAGCTTATGGTGGACTCATCATATCAACATTATCTTGAGGCTATAAGCTTAACACCATTCTTGAAGACAACAACCACCCCCTATATGTATATCTAAACAGTGCAATAATCCCTTGTAGAGGACCCATGAGATTACCATATGCTGTTACCAAACCGAAACAAAGCATTGTTTATCCCCCGTTGATTAAACATTTATAACAATCTATTCAATCGTAAGGTTTCTGGTTCTTTTCTATTTTAACTTCTTTGTCTCTTAATTGCATATTTTATTTTTATGCATTCTTATGTATTTATAAGTTTAATGCGAGCATGCGATTGCCCTTCTGGGATTTAATAAAGTTGAACTTGAATCTAACACAAATTCACCACAAGTAAAATTCTGCGTGACTGGATCGAGGTACTTTGCATACGAATAACAAGTACCTCGGTTGTAAAATGAAGGAATTTTGTATTCATTTGACATTCTGATCAACAAAAGAACCATCACCAAATGTGATGCAACACAGATTTTTATGACTGCAAAAAAAAAGGAAAAAACAGCTCTGACAATTCTCAACCTGTTTTTCTATCGGAACAAAAGTTCACAAAGATATATTTAGCTGAATTGTAACAAGGTTAAAGTCCTGAGTTTAGCATAACTAGGCTAAATATTGCCTTAGAGCTAGTTTCTTGTTTATTGCAAAGCACTGTCCACATTTTCACCAATTGGTAGGATGGAATATTTAAATATGAAGGATTTATCCCACTTAAACTGTCTTTGCCACAATATAGTTTCTTCTGCTTGTCTTTCAACTCTAAATGTAGCAACACGGTGTGGTAATAACTTTGGTCTGGTGGAACTAGTGAGCAAGTACCTCCCCGTCTGGTTCTGTTCATGCTTAACACACAGGACAATAGGTATATTTCTTTTTTAATTTCTATATATGTAAATGGACAATAGAATACTGACTGGGATCACTGGTCTCGAGCTATCCAGCCAAAAGTTTCTACTTTGGCACAAATAACTGAAAATGATTTTCTGAAGCTTGCTAAACAGATTGCATTTGTGGCGGACATTGACAGTTACTATATGATGCTAGTATACTGCCAACACTAGTAACAGAGGGGCAAGCCTGGTGCTTTTGTGCAACTTGTACGTTCTCTCTTTTCTGGAAAACTTTTCCTGTCAGGAATAACATAATATCGTTTTCCCTTCCCTGCTCCTTCTCCCCCTCTCCTGTTTACATAACCAAATGCTTGGCACTCCAGCATTTTGCACCAACTTCCGAACAGTCTCCGAGTGGCTCGTTAACATCTTTTTTAAAGCACCCTGGTTGCATCATGGCGGCCAACACAGTAGGTTTGAAAAAAAGAATTAGGAAATTCCCGGAAATTTGGGGAAAGGTAGTTTTGACTAGTTATTTCACAGAGGGTGTAAGAATATTATTGTCTACTTTGAGGTCCCTACAGTACAATACCCCGGTGTTTATATCTCATTTAATATAAGTTTTTGTAAACAAACGTCACACCAGAAAATTGTTTGAAATGAAAAATGTGACTAGACAAACCAATAGAAAGTTTGTAGTGGGATTTAGTATTAGAGTCGGAGATGAGAACCAATCAATAACCAATAAACAATATCCCTCTCAGATACAGTACAGCAAAGAAGCTCTCCATGGGCAGAAAGGCTGTTTTTCACAAAAAATATAGGGTAAAGAAACATTTATAGCGGGGACGTACTTGGCTAAACATTTCTATTGTTTCTACCACTCGTTCTTGCAAATATCATAATATCCCAACAGGAAAGTATTTTACATACCAGTTCATGGATAGCTGGAATGTTGTTATATTTATCTATTGGTAGAAACCCCCAAACTTTAATACCAGATTTGGATGTTTAAGAGTCGTACGTCGCTCGAGATACAGGTTAGAGCAAGACTAGTACTGAGGTTGTGAGGAGAAAGGTAAGCAAGGAAGAAAACTGAATAAGTGTAAGTACTTTTAATTAAAGAGAGCTGGGCTAAGATTCGTTGTAAGTAATCAGAGCAAGAGAGGGTATTGATATCAAGTTTGAAAGGCTAACCATATTTCTGTTCATAATTATCCCACCTGTTGGCAGGCCAGTTGACAGGCCATAAACTCAGCAATGCCTCAAATCAGTCACTTGTAAAGATACCTGCTTTTTGTGAGAAAGAACCTTGATCCTGAAGAATCTTGCTGGTACAGTATATCAAATCTTTCCTGACTTTAATATTCAGTCAGATTACTACAGAAATGCAGGAAGCGTAGACTAATGCATTACCTATAAGTAGGTTATCAGGCATAAAGTGAATACAAAATGTGTGACTTTGCGATCTCTTTTAATAATTTGCTTTTTTCACAAAACAAGAAAGAAAAAGAAAACCATTGGTAACAGTTGTAGAAAAATTATGGAAAAATTGCCAACTAATGGAATTCTAAACGATTTTAAGTTATCAATTAAGATGGCATAATTCATACAGAATCATGATGCATCCAACTTGAAGAAGGAAATTTACGTACATGTTCAAAAAAATATATATATAATGTAATGTACATAAAAGTAATATTTCATTACAAGGAGTCAGGTATTAAAGTGAAGAGGGCAAATTAATTTAACTGGATTGAAGCTAATTTTACCAAGAAGCAGAAAAATGTTTTTTTTTATATTTCAAAAAAAATAAGTTTAAAAAATTCTGGAGGTCCTATTGAATTCCATTTAAATCTGTAAGTCCCCGGTTTGAGTCACTCCCAGATTAATGTATGTCGCCCAGTTACAGAGTTGTTGACAATTGACAATTCATAATCATGGACGTTAAATATGAATGTTAGAGACTGGCTTCGGTCAGCTTGCGGCTTTGATAAGCCAATGAGGCTTCTTCGCGAGTTCCTGCTTGCAGGAGGATCTAATATACATACATACATACAAGTAATAGTAGAGCTGTACTCACTCATCCTGATGGTGGAGTCCTGAAAGTCACCCCGTGGATAATTACTGTTGTGGGAAGATCTCTCAGGAGCAGCATCAGATAAGGAGGAGGAGGAGGCTAAAATCCACAGGCACATGAACTTCACGAAAAGCCTGTGTATTTTCTTAACGGCCATACCGGAGATACATCTGCCTAGTCATCTGTTAAAAAATTAAACACAACCATCAACAAATACATTGAAAACTAACAAAGGGTTCAAGGGTTAAAAATCCTCCACCAGTTCTTTGATTTTTTTTTTAAAATCTTTTGGCCAAACAGGTGACCAGTGATAAACCATGGATATCACAATTTTAAAACTTTTTTTCAAATTCTGATGATACTGTATCTTCAAACTGTAGCTGCAAAAGGTGATAAGAGCTTTTAGACAGAGATCTGGACTGTTCTGACAAAAATGTTGGATATGTTCATTTTCTGGGAGAAACTATTTGGGTTTACTTACAAACATTAATGTTGATGATACATAATCTGCCCCCCCCCTCCCATCCTGCTTCTCAAAGACACAAACCAATTAGGATCATCTAGATAACTCACTCTTCAACATACAGTAATATCTAACAATACACATCTAGAAAGCATCTTACAGTGTTTATAATTTGGGAGCTTATTTGGTACATTATGTAAGTGGCCACACAGAAAGTGGATACATTTTAATGAACCAGGGAGTGGACAGTTCTATATGCGTTCACTCAAAGCTGAATTTTGAGCTGAACATTCCAAAACTTACTGGTTTGGATATTTACGAGTGACGAGCTTACCTGTCTCCTCACAACCTTAGCACCTCATTCTACCGTGCCTATAAAGTCCTGGTAAATAAATAACACTGTGCGCCCTCTATGACCGGACCCCCCTTCCGGTCCCTCCTCCTTTCTCATGAGACCATTCCTAAAGAGTGGCCTCACGGACACGGGAGTGGGGGTGGCAAGGTCTGGCCACCCCCAACGACCCCCGTCGAGTTAACTTCCCAAAGTGAACCCCTAACAAAAAATTCACTGACGCCTTCTTAGCAGGGGGGAGTGTAACCCTCCCCGGCGCAGCGGGAAGGGGGGACACTCTCCTGAACCCTGCAGGCGGAACTACCCCTTACACTAACAAGGAGCCTAAAGATTTACGGTCCGCCACTTGTTACCCTTAGATCAACTTCGGTGAGAACGTAAGTGGAAGACTATGTACGCAAACGCATACGGAAACACATAGGTACACTCACCGATAGACATAGTCGATGGCTCTCTGGTGGATGGTGGTTCTGTCTATCTGGTGTGAAGCTCGGAGTCATGAGTCAAGTCGAGCGACCGCTCCTCCGTCCGGCTGTGTCCCACCACCCTCTCGGGGGAGGGAGGCGGGAATGGAGACAGGTAAGCTCGTCACTCGTAAATATCCAAACCAGTAAGTTTTGGAATATTTACTTCGCTCCTCGCTTACCTGTCTCCTCACAACCTTAGCACCGAGTGGCACTGCCCGATGGTGGGAGGCCCGAGGGGTGGGACCTGTTACCCACCGGACCTCGCATCACCGCGCTACCAAATGCCGCTTCGGCGTGTAAAGTGTCGGTCAAGTAGCAGGCGACGAACGTAGTTGGAGTTTTCCACGCTGCTGCTTTGAGTATGTCCTCTACCGGGATGCCGGCGAATAGGGCTGTAGAGGCCGCGACCCCTCTGACGTCGTGAGCCCTTGGTCGGGAGGTCCCCGATGTGAACGGGCGTATGATCTCTACTAGCCACCTGGATAGAGTGTCTTTGGAGGCCGCTGCGTAGGGTGGTCGTGGTATGATGAAGAGAGAAGTTGATTGTCTTAACTTCTCTGTCTTGTTCAGGTACCATTTCAGTGCCCTGACTGGACACCATCATTTGTCCTCGGCTACTGATGACATGGTCTTAATTTCCGGGATGAAAATGTCTCCTGGCAAGAAGGTCAAGGTCTGGTTCTTTGCAATAAATGACGGGTCTGGAACCATCCTCACCCCGTGGCCCTCAAATCTGATGTGATTCTGCTTGGTGGATAGGGCGTGGAGGCAACTCCTCCTTCTTGCTGACGCAACTGCGACGAGGAAGAGTGTCTTTTTTGTGAGGGCAGCCAGGGAGGCATTAGCCATTGGTTCGTATGGTGGTCCTGCCAGGGCATGTAACACTGCTGAGAGTCCCCAGGAGGGGGCCAGCCGTCTGATCTGTGGGCGACGATTCGCCATGCCTTTGATGAGTTGTGCAATGTACGGGTTATTGCTCAGTGTGGAGCCATCTGGGAAGCCCTGGTGGATGGCAGCGATGGCCGACCTGTAATTCCTGATAGTGGAGACTTGTTTCCCTTCTCCGAAGAGTGAGAGGAGGAACTCGGCTATCTGTGTCACAGAGGCAGCAGGCAGCAGTATCTGTCTCGGTCGGCACCATTGGTCGAACTTCCGCAGACGGGAATCGTAAGTCGCTGCGGTCGTTCCCCTTCTAGCGTCGGCTGCCATCGCGGCAGCTGCTTCTGAAAAGCCTCTCTGTCGTAGGGAAGACCGGACAGCCTCCAGGCAACTAATTGTAACCCCTTGATGTCTGGGTGGGAGAGAGTTCCCTGTCTCTGGGACAGTAGGTGGGGCTTGTCCGGTAGACTCACTGGGACGTCCATGAGGAGTTGGGGGATCTCGGCGAACCAGGGTCTGCGAGGCCAGAACGGGGCTATTAGTGTGAACCTGCCCTTGGAGTTCCGAATTTTCCTGAGGACTTGTCCGATCATACATAGCGGCGGGAAGATGTACGCATCCATGTGGTCCCAGGAGAGGGACATTGCGCCCGTGTGGTAGGCCAGGGGGTGGAATCGTCTGGAACAGAAGGTCTGGAGTTTGTTGTTCTTGTGTGTTGCGAACAGGTCTATCGTGGGCCTGCCGAAGATCGAAAAGATTCTGTCGCAAGTCTCCTGTTCCAGAGACCATTCGTTGGGGTCTATATGCCCCCTGGATAGGGCGTCCGCCATCACGTTGAGCTTGCCTGCGATGTGGGAAGCCCTTAGGATCGTGCCGGAGTCCTCGGCCGCTGTTATCACCTCCCACGCGAGTCGGCACAGTCTCTCTGAGCGGGTGCCCCCCTGCCGATTGATGTAGGCCACCACTGTCGTGTTGTCGGTGAAGATTGTGGTTATCGTTCCCTGTACGTGGTCGTTGAAAGCTTCCAGGGCTCTTTTGACCGCCATCATCTCCAGGATGTTGATGTGGAGAGATGTTTCTGTTTGGGACCACGTCCCCCATGCTGTGCGATTGCTCCAGTGAGCTCCCCATCCGGACAGTGACGCGTCCGTCGTTATCGATGTCATTGGTAGCTGTATCGCAAAGGGTACCCCTGAACTCCAGTTGTTTGGGTCGAGCCACCATCGAAAGTGTTGTGTGACCTCCTCTGACCTGTAGATGAGCGTTGTTTTGTCTGGGTCTGTAGGGTCTGCGGACCTCAGCAGGTGCAGTTGCAGAGGTCGCATGTGTAGCCTGCACAGTCTCACTATATCGACGAGGCTGGCCATGAGTCCCAGGGCCCGGAGCCATGTCCCCGTTGGTGACCCCCGGTGTGCCAAGATCTGTTGTGTGGTCGCCTTGACTGCCGCGACTCTTTCTTCTGAGGGTCGGGCTATCCCGGTGGTGAAGTCCAGTATGGCCCCGAGGAACTGGATCGTCTGGGAGGGTGATAGCCGTGATTTCTTCTGGTTCACGATCCAGCCCAGTTCTTGAAGGGTCTGGAGCGTTTTGTGGACGTTGTTGGTTGCTTCCGATAGACTGTTCCCTACTACCAACCAGTCGTCTAGATATACGTAGAGGGTGACCCCTCTTTTTCTGAGGTAGGCGACTACTGCTCCCGCGACTCTCGTGAAGGTTCTGGGAGCCGTGGCTAGGCCGAATGGGAGCGCCCGGAACTGGTAGTCTTGTTCTGCGTACCGGAACGCTAGGAATCGTCGGTGTTCTTTGTGTATCAAGATGTGCAGGTAGGTGTCCCGTAAGTCTACGGTCGCCGCCCACATGCCCTTTCTGAGTAGGGGTAATATTAAGTTTAAGGTCTCCATACGGAAGTGTTTTGGTCTGATGTGTTTTGTGTTCAGGGGTTTTAGGTTTAGGATGGGACGCCAGGTGCCGTCCCGTTTTTTGGTCAGAAAAAAGGAGGACCGGAAGAGTGGTCCCGTCTCTTCCGGAACTCTTGTAATTGCCTGCTTGGCCAGCAGGGCCAGAATTTCCCCTTCTAGGGCTAAGCGTTTGACGGGGTCCGTGGGTGTGAGTGTCTGCCTTCCTCCGCCCCCGAAAGGTGGGCTGGAGGAGAATTCTATTTTGTACCCGTGTTTGACTGTGTCCAACACCCACTTGTCCCCGCCAATAAATTCCCATTGCTGGGAGAAGTTTGTTAGTCTCCCCCCCACCGGCGGAATGGCCGCGGTGAGGTGGGCACCCCTAGGGCTGGGCGGCGAACGCTGGTCGATTGGAGGAGCGGTCACTGTCCCGTCTGGTCGACGTGGAGCCTCTGCCTCCTCTGGGGGCCCAGGGGCGGGTTGGACGGAAGGCTGCCCCCCGGCTTCGGCCTCTGAGAGCTCCTCTGCTCATAGATTTGGCGGGTGCTGCTCTCGTTCCCCTAGGTGCTCTGCTCTCCCTCGGGCGGAAGGGTCTGGTTCTCTGGGTAGGTGGGGGTCGGAATTCTGATTTGGCCAGAGTCTCCCTTCGGGCTACCTCTTCCTGGAGTTTCTTTTGGAAGCAGCCCGCAAAAAGGTCTTCCCCGAGGATTGGTAGTTCCAGCATTCTGTCCTTCGCCTCCGTCGAAGGCCAGTGGATGGCGGAGACGATGTTTTGTCTACGGGCCTTAACGGACCTAGTAGCGACCCTTGCAAATTGATCGTACGCGAGTCTGACGAGGGGGCCCAGCAGCAGGAGGAGCTGGCCCGCTTCGTCCCTGAATACTTGGCTGCTGTCCTCAGGGAGCTGTTGGTGGTGTCGCATAAGGACTTCGGCTGATAGCATTAGTACCGATGCGAACTTCATGCCCGAACGGGCTGCCATGTCCACCTCTACCAAAAGCTCTTCTAGCTTCCTCTGGTCCGGGGTCTTGAACACGTGTGTGGATGAGGCCCCTTGTTCGGCTTTTAATCTCTCCTTGGCCTCCTGGGGAATGGTTGGGCATCTGAATAGATCCTTCCATGCCTCGTCAGGTACCCTGACCGCTCTATCTGCCCTGGCCGGGAAGGCCGTCCACTTGGTCTTGTTGGCAATGGCCTCAAATCTGTCATAACAGGTTGCGTCTACTGGTATGGTAGTTTTGGGCTTATATGACGCTTCGCCGGTCGCCGTCAATTTTGATACCCGGCCCGCCTTCTGCGGTTGCGTCTCGGGTTCCTCGAACCCCAGGTGTCGTCTGAATATGTCTGCCGCCCGTGTTATTAGCTCCTGTGGGAGGGCTCCTCCTGTCACGGGTGCTTCCTCCGGTTCGTAATTGTGACCAAAGCTGTCCTCCATAGGATCGTAGTCGAGAGGATCTGGATCTATGGGCTCCCCTTCGTCCTCCAAGCCGGAAAGATTCACCGACGCTCTGCAATCCAGAGCGTCCGGGTCCGGGGCCGGTTGCGGGGCCATGGTCGATACGGGGCTGGTAGGGCCCGGTGCCACGTCGGCTACCGTGGACGTCCTTTGCTCCAGCAGGGGCCGTAGCAGGCCGGTGAGTTTGGAAAGCCAAGCTGGTTCCTCTTCCTGACGCCGTCTCGGGGACCGGCGCCTCCTCTTGGATCTTCTGTATCCATCGTCGGAAGAGTCCGAGGACTCGTCGGAGATTGGAGAGTATCTCTTCCTCTCTCTACGTCTTGGGGATCTTGTATGCGACCCCGATCTCTCCCTTCTGGGTCGGCGGGAGGACTCTCTCTCCCTACTTTCTCGGGCCGGGATCTCCGTCGGAACCCGCCTCTCCGGCTCCCTGGAACGGGACCGGCTCCGTCTCCGCGTCCCCTCGGGTTGCTCTCTCTTTAGGACCCGAGCCTCCCACGGCCGGGCGGCCGCGCTCTGTGGGTCTGTTTAGCTGCGGCCCAGACTGAGACGGAGTCTCCAGCCCGGCCGAGCTGTGCCTCTGCTTTGGAGGTCTTTTCCTGGCAGGAGCCTTGCCTTTGCTCCTGCCCTTCCCTCTGGCCGTAACTGATCCGGACGTAGCCGGGGCCGTTAGGGGAATTCTTTCTCTTTCTCTTTCCTCTCTCTCTACCTCTTTCTCTCCTTCGGCCCTCTCCTGGCCACTCTCCTCCACCTCTCTCTCTACTACTCCCTCCTCCTCTCTATCTCCCGTTATTCCTGGAGCCTCCGGCGCCCCGATTGCGCTCGGGATCGAGTCCAGCCTTCCCTGGAGCTTGCTACGTAAGCCCTCGAGCCACAGGTCGATGTCCTGCCACTGAGCTGGTGTAAACTTAATACACACCAGGCAGGGGTCTCGTCGAGTGCAGGATCTGCATTTTGGACAAAGGTCGTGTTCGTCCCAGGCTCTGCCTGGGCGAAACATAGAGCAGTTGATGCACTTCAATGGATTGCGTGACATGCTGAATAACCGGATTAAGGAAGATTACTTCTTAGTGATAAATGAACAACAATAGAAGCTTAACGTAAGAGGGGAGAACTAGGGAGGGAATTAGGTTTAGGTGGAGCGTAGCGTAACCTAGCAACGGTAAACAAGGTAACGCTACGGGGTGGCCTAACATGAAAATGCAAGCTGAAACAAAAATGAGAGAGCGAGAAATACATACGAAAAAGAGTGAATATATGTGAGCAATATGAATCCCCAAAAGGGGGACGAGAGAAACTAATTGGGGGGAAGAAAGCTAGTAAACAAGCTAAGAAAACACAAAAACAACAACACGCTACAGCGTGGGGAGGAATAGGGCGGGAACCTAGGCAGTTTCGCGGAACTGCTAACCCCGCCGCAAACCAACCCGAGGAGGAAACGCACTACGAAAACAGTCCCCAAAACCCTCCCTTTTTGATAAAAAGGATACTTATCGGTCAGGAAAGGACTGTCAAACTTCTAAAGATCCGAAGCTAAAAAACTTCCGGCGATCGTCGAAGAAAACCAAGACAATTTTCCAAGGAAACTATCCACAAGAAAAATATGCGTGTAGGCACTTGGAATGGTAGAATGAAAAAGGAGGAGGGACCGGAAGGGGGGTCCGGTCATAGAGGGCGCACAGTGTTATTTATTTACCAGGACTTTATAGGCACGGTAGAATGAGGTGCTAAGGTTGTGAGGAGACAGGTAAGCGAGGAGCGAAGTAAATTTTGAAACATTAAATGTTTGGAAACAAAAACAATATCACATAACATCAAATTTGAGGTTTGTTGGTTAAAGAACCTGCATGTTTAGATTGGTCAACAATTTCACCAAATCTTATGATTATGAATAAAAAGTCAAATGCTCCTTGATAAAAATAAGTCAACTTCCCTGAGTTTTCACTGAGTTTTCAACTGATTATATAAACAAAAAGATCATAAAGAATGTTCAAAACTTGCTAATTAGGAACAGCCAAACACTTGTATTAGGTCTCTTAGGATAAATCCTTTGTAATAATGGTGCAACCCAATGTAAAATAAAGCTTTGAAAGTCATCAGTAAATTAGGTTGCATTCAACTATTTTAGCATTCTTAAAAAAAATCAAGAGTACCTCCCCCCTCCCCCCCCCCCTCCTGGAGGTTCTGAGCTTGAAAATGTTGGCATTGGCATGGACATTTATATTTGTCCATATTTGAGAGGAGGATGAGGAGGAAGGTAGAGGTTGGAAGTTTTCAATTGAAGAAGTGTTAGAAACATGCTACTGAAGCAAGCAAGTATTTCATATCAGTGCAGTATTAAATATATATATATATATATATATATATATACGTATTCAAATACTACGGTAACAGGCAAGGCAAGCAAGGGTACATTTATATATGTCCATATCTGAGAGGGAGAGGGAGGATGAGGGGGAAGGGAGAGGTTGGGAGTTTTTCAATTTGAAGATATGTTAAAAACGTGCTACTGAAGCAATCAAGTATTTCATATCAGTGCTGTATTAAATATACATAAACTTATTATAATACTACGGTAACAGGCGAGGAACGGTAACAGTTTGATAGAGACACTGAATAGAGGGCAGTATATAATGGTATCGATAGAGAAGTGTGAGGTGTGAATTAAATTTATTCATCTGAATGGTATTGCATACAGTAGGTAATTCACTCAACGTGGTTGATAGGGTCACTTGCTGCATATTTCTAATAGATACCCTAAATAATGATCAGTATTGCCCTTAAAATCAAAACAAAAAATGAAAAAAATAGCTGAAAGTGTCCACAAAAAATACAATCTCAAGAGATTATGATGCTCCTCATATCAATTCCCTAGCGCTCTTCCTTATGCAGCGGCAGAAAGTCAAAACAGTTACTACCCAAACCCCTCGTTGACTTACTGTTAGGCCATGTTTTTCTTCACTGATAACAGTTCTTTCCTCGTTTCATTACACTTTGTCTAAAACATCTTTAGATAGGTGGAATAAATCTCTTCATATCTCTGTTGTGTTCTAGTTTCTATTTAGCATGGCACAATCGGACTTTGGGGGTTAAAAAATGTAGAAATACGTAACTTTTGAAAACCAAAAGTCACACGTTAAACACACATGGCAACATGTAGCGTCGTGTGGCTTTTGAAACTGCCATTTTTGAAAGTTCAATTGTGTCACTATAACACTGGCCCTCCTCTTTTGTCTAAATTGAATATGCATTACAAATGAGTGACAGATTCTATACATATAAAAATTATTGTGATTGGCTTAAGTTTTCAATCGGACCTAGGGGTAACAAATGAGAGTCTTCGTTAGAAAATATCGACCTTCTTGCCCAACCTCGAGAGACGCTATTGTAGACGCCCGCGTGGTAGCGCCTAGTATAGGGGACTGTAACTATGCACTGCTTAATCGTTTATGTGTAATTATATTAAATTTTGTTATTGTACCGTTTAGAACTCAAAATTAGTTTAAAAGCACATTAATTGGTAGTTTTACCTACCCAAATTCCAATATACATTGAGAATGCAATAGTTTGCGTCACAGAAATAAAAAAAAAAACCGCAACAGAATGGATCAGTCCAATCTTCCTGACCGCGTTGATCCACAGCGCTCACGTTTGGGAGCGATGAGTCACACTTAATCCTTCAAAGAGCTTATATTGCAGTACTTTTTAGTGTCGTTTTGGGGGGTGAAGGAATTGATATGTCAAACTTATTGGCAGACATTAAAGAGTGTCCCATTACACTCTTAAAGTCTCAATGTGTGTTTGTTGATAAATTTTGGAAAAACAAACTTCCAAAAGCAGATTCAATATTTCTATTCTAAATACACTCTGACCAGGTGGGTTTAATGGAGAAAAGCTGTCGCAATCGAAAAAAAGAAATTTATTTTCTGTTACCCCGCGAATGATTTACCGTAAAATCACTGTGACCGCCCATATCAGCATGTTCATTATATACAAATGTTACCTATATATACTCGTATCCTCCACTTTTTTTATCCAATTTCACGGAGGAAATATCTGAAAATTTGCAAGCTACATCGGTAAGACCGAAAGAAAGATATATACTTTAAGAGAATGGACCAATCACAGGCTAGCACACAGGCCTAACGGTCGTTAACAAAACAGAGAGATTTGATTGGCGCATGATCTGTTGGGTGGGGCTTGAATATTTTGATTAAAGTTTGTAGAATCTAAAACTTTAAAAATCTGACGAATTTTATTCAGCTCAAAATGTTGTACGACAGATATCTCAATAAAAATAATGATTATTAATATGAAAATTACATAGAACGGTGTCATTTTAACTGAGCTTTTGGGGGAGAAAGCTGGAAAATTCAAAGTAAATATTTGGCAAACATGCATTGAGACTTCAAAATGTCTCAATGAGGAAAAGTACTTTTAAAAAATATTTGATGAAAGTTGAAAATGAGTGATGATTGTTTCACTTTCTT
The DNA here is from genome assembly GCF_037975245.1 of Apostichopus japonicus. Classification (NCBI taxonomy): domain Eukaryota; kingdom Metazoa; phylum Echinodermata; class Holothuroidea; order Aspidochirotida; family Stichopodidae; genus Apostichopus; species Apostichopus japonicus. The sequence continues at coordinate 11,861,228 of NC_092571.1, read as the reverse complement.
GCAATATTTGAGGTCAATACTAACGACCTTTATTTTATTTTTTTAACCAAAACTAAACTGAATGGTAGAAAGGCGTTGCCTCTAACTAAATATATATAGTGTACCTGCATTATAGTGACAGTATGATTGAAATCTAGGTAAGGCTACCTATATAAGTAATTGACTGGGAAAATATGCATTGAGTCATGCTACAATAAACCTCACTCAAAAGCTATATAATAGTACAATAGTATAAATTGGAAAAAGAACAAATAAACTTATTAAAAGGAGAAGATACAAGAGATAACAGGCACCAAATAATTATCATTTGTGTCATCAAATAACTATTTTTAGCACCTACATATGGGACATAATCTGCTGTGTCATGGACTTAAAAGGTTGAAGGAGAGCTATATGTACCAGGTGACAGAACCACAGAGGGTACTATATCTTCTCCTCCATTCCTCCCTCTACCCCACCCCTCCCCCTCCCCCCTCTCCCCACGCAGATGCCTATCATGGAATAACAACTATAGCACTCTACAAAGTACTATACATCTAAAGGCATTTCTCATTTTGTTCCAGAAACATATTGATTTGTCCAAACTTGTTTGTGCTTAGTACCCTCAATGCATCTATCTCCATCTGCCAATAGATTTTATTTTCATCTTGTCTTATACTGCCAATAATGGTATTAAAGAAATATTCCCATGTTTACATTTTAGATCCCATTAGGTACAAAGATGCTCACAGATCGGTCCAGAGCTTTGAATCAAATCCGGAGTATAAACATAATTTGGATGAAGATCAAACTGGATGATTTTAATCCGGGGGATCAAGACATCAGGGTTGAACACGGAGATTCAAATTAAGTGTGAAATTTGCATAATAAAAGTGTCACAAATGAATGTACAGTACATATTATTTTATACTAACTGTGTAACTAATGATGTTCCGCACTTTTAAGATCAGGTGTTAAAGATCATCGTATATTTGCTCCCAAAATATGCTAGAAGTCAAATAATGGTCACTCACATTCGACCTTCAACCAGCATTTCACTGCCATCCTCAGAGCATTCCTCCCCCCTCCCCTATTCCCACTCTTAGACATTTAATTGTTTAATTAACCCTCTCTTTTATAGTCTGAGAATAATTTGAAGAGTCCTTTTGATCATCAGTTTCAAATTTCAAATATTTTATGAATAGGATTTAGCATATGGGTAAAACGCGAAAAGACTTGAAGAAAGTGTGGTCATAATACCGGTCGTTGGTACTTTGGAAAACTTTTTAACACGCAAAATTGTGCAGACCCTGTACTATACTGATGACCTTCAAGGTGAAATCATATAAACTCCAAACGCACGTCATCTCAAGAATTAAGCTTAGATTGGTTTGATCCCCCCCCCCCCATTTAGTTGACCGATGCTCCGATTTCATTGTTTTACTACTAAAAAGGTAATTACCGTTCAGTCTAGGTACAATAAAGTGAGAGCCATTAGGTTGGGATCGATTAACCTGATAAGCGAAGAAGCGATTTTTAGCAAATATGCGTGGGTGTTTATAAATACTACATGGCTTGGTGCAAAATGGCTCTAACTTCCAATCTAACAAGAAATATTAATACGGAACACCAAAAGAACCACATAATGTTTTTAAGTTTATGATTTATGAGAAAGTACTAAAATATATACATATACATGATGATAATAGAAAAGAAAAGTTCATGTGCTAGTTTTACTGAAATTTAAGATTTTGTAGAATTAAAGTCTAAAATAACTTTAAACAAAGCAAATAGTTGTGTAGGTGGTCTCTAAGCCTAAATTTTTCAGTGACAAAAAGTTAGGAATGACTAGAGAGTTGTTAATAGGAGCTGCGGGGGTCTGGCATGTGTTTATATTCTATTTGATAGTACTTAGTTATTTCACACTGTTTTGCCGGATACAGTGATCATTCAAACACAATCACTAAAATAATTCCAGAGGTGTAGAACAGAGATCGTGGCCTTCGTCATAGTACAGATTGTATTGTTATTCCTTGCTGATAAAACCTTTCCTTTGAAACCTTTTGTAAGAGCATCGTCCTTCGGTACCATGACAATTAAAGTCAGTTATTTCTTTCTGAGCTATTAAACTAAAACTATACAATCACAAATATTTGGCTGATTAATTATAAGCTTTCAGAAACAATGACCAACTGCATATCGAATAATTTTCTTTCTTTTAACAAAATACGAATGGATAAAGAATGAAAAAAAATTCCAGAAACAAATGGAGGTTTTGAACAGCTGTGCTGATGAGAATATGTGAAGAAGTGCAATGAAAATACCAAAACTTACTGGTTTGGACATTTAGGAGTGATGAGCTTACCTGCCTCCCCACAACCACAGCACTCTACAATGTCCAGAGTGTACTGGTAACCTTTCAACACTGTGCGCCCTCTATGATGGGACCTGCCGGTCCATGACCTCCCTTCTCATTCTAACAACCAAATTGTCTGGAACGTTTGATTCATGCCTGGTTTTTCATTGATTCAGATCTCACATTACTGTTGTAATCAGGACCAAATGCAATGAAAATGTCTTTTGTATTTGATGCCAAACTGGCAAGAAATGCATAAAACAGCGATGCTTACCAATGTAGACCTAATTAGTTCGCAGAATTTACGTTACGCTAGTTGAATCCTTTTTTACTCATTTTTTAGATGAACATGCTCAAATACCCAAAATTTTACATACTTTTACTCAAAAACTAAAACTGTTTTTTTTTTTTTTACATTTAATGATTAACTCATCACTCCAACAATGTAACGTTTCCTTGCTAACTCACATCTGACATTGTGGCATCTATCTATGAAGTCAACATGCTAACAACTCAGTCTGTCACCCTGAGAGATTAGTCAATTTTAATCTTAATTGACTTCTCACACTATCCCTATTTATGTGCAGTGTATACAGTAAATTAACAGAAAAATATCCTGGTAGGTCAGTGCATTAGTTCCATCACCTCCTGGTGTATCCCATATTCTTATTTGCATGATATGGAATATTTAGAAGAAATATGTCAGGGAAATTCAAACCTGAATATTTTACTATAGATCAAGTTTATTTCTATTTTCTGTTTATAACAAGATGCACAACTGGGAAAAACTGACCGGAAAGTTAAAAATCTTTGATGCCGGTGGCTAGAACAAGAGACCTCATAAATTAAAGTACCTTTTAATTATTAGACCAAACAGTTACCATTACATTTGCTCATATACGGTATATATTCATGAAATATCTGTAACCCTTAATATGCCCTTATTGTATAAATGTATATATATGCCCTTATTGTATAAATAAATAAAAATAGATAAAAGATAAAAAATGTGTTATAAAAAAAATATATATATATATATCTTCAACTTTAAAGCCTTGTTCACAAATAAGAATTAACACAAGGGGGTACCTGATTCCACAATTAACGGATCAACGTTATAGTGTGAGCGTTAGTTTACTCAGAATCAGATACCGTCGCAAACATGCTCGGACCCTTTTTGAGGCTGCTGTGGGTCCTGACCCTACGAGGGTGATGAAGATTGTAGTTTGAACAGTCAGTGGATAATGTGACGTGAGATTTCTAAGTACTTGCCATCATCTTACTTCCACATATAAACACAGACCTGCAGCAAGTCTCAACAGGTATACAATGTAATACTGTCATTGAAGAAACTGATAAAGTCGTTATTCATTGCGAACTTTACGCACGAGCATAAAATGCTCATTCGTTCATTGACGTGATCTGCCACGCATTCTCAAATGTGGACTTGTCAGAGGTCAGCTTTATTGAAACCAAGTTCCTGAACAATTCCTTAGACTCCCTACAATCCTTCAAGTATTAAAGATATGTCTGAAACAGTTGATTGAGCTGAATGTATCATGGTAACCCCTGTCATCGCTAACACTAAATGACTGGCATCAGGCCAGAAGGGTACTAACCATTGACCGTTGTTAAAGAATGTGTTGCTTTATAGTGACGAACAAAAATGTTGATGAAAGACCTCAACTGTTACTTAATCCCACATAACTCTATATTCAAATCCTTTACAAAATAATCTAGATAAAAGCACCAATTGTTCCCGAAATATTAAAACAGGCAGAAAATATGTGTTCTGATCAAAGTGGGGTTTCATGGTAAAGAAAAGTATTGTTTAGGGCACACTCTACTTCTTTGGTCTATGGAAAGTTATAGAAAGGAAATAGCACACCTCTACAGCCACTGAAGACATAGCAATACACAGAATCAAAAACAATCCTGGCTCAACTATTGATATCTCGTACACAAGATTCACAATACATCAAGGGTGGCGTAAGCACTTTTAATCTGGGGGGGCACCGATATCAAAGGGCACTTTGCAGAAATTCGATTGGACTGATGCAGCCTGATATTTAGTACCCTTTATAACTCTTATTGTATTATCTTATTTGCGTATACACATCACTCCATCAACGCCCCCCCCCCCACCCTCAAGGAAAAAATGCATACTAGCACTGCAATATCCAATGTGCAAATTGGGAAAAAGGAACAAGTTTTCTTTGAAGACAGAATGAGGTGAAATCATGCTAGTTGCTAATGTAGGAATCTTCTGAATTAGAGTTTATTTCTTGTTAATATCTTAACAAATTTTTTCCATTCAAAATAGCTCTGAGTTTGACCCACAGAAATTCATTAAAAGTCAGGGGCGTAGCCAGGATTTGCAAAGTTGTAAAGCCACGACTCTCTGAGCGGAGCGCCACCATCGGTTGGCGCGGAGCGTACAAGAAAATTTTTGGTTTTACAATGCCCTCAGATGGCCGGAAACGGCCCTTCCCGAGTGTTCATTCTGGTTCCCTGGCCTCTTGCTAACTTGAGACACCTCAATTTTTATGTAGAAAAAGGGCACATTTTTAACCTGAGGAAAAGTGGGGGGCATGTGCCCCCTGTACCCCCCCCTGGTTCCGCCGCCCTTGCAATACATAATCATTGTTTTCTAGCAAAAGGTAAGAGAACGTATATCCACAATCGGCTCATTTATTGCAAAATTGGAATCCAACAATCTTCAGGGTGTGGCGACCTGTTTACACATGTACTTAAAGGGTGTGAAGACTCGCGCAAAAGAAACGTCTAATGCCGGTAATTTGACCTAGTTTTCGAATGAGGTGTAACAGAAGTGTTAAACACCACCATCGATCCCAGAAAATACACACACAGCTTGCTACCGTCGGTAATTAGACACTAGTGTACAGTCAGTACATACAGCTGCAGTCAATACCCACAACACAGTGTAAAACGATACATCTTTGTCCAGATAAAGGATAACAAGGTATCACGTTTCATTACTGTCTGCATTTTGTAGCGACACAAGAAAAACGTCACTTGCAAGCAACAGAAAGTTAACTTTTTCAGATGGCCGCATGCGGTTTGGGGGGAGTCTTTAATGCCTTTAATATTATTCCCAATGATGCCTTCTTGAGTTAAAGTAAAACTTTCAAATTTCTTATATGATTAAGGATTAGTTTACGCTGCAGTCCTATAAAAAAAAGCAGACTGAATAAATTGTCATCAATAGAAAAATAAATTGCATCCACAGACATGAACAATGCTATATCTATATCATGATTCCACTTTGTCAAATTCACACGATTCCTTTGGTGTTTTCCGGAATTGAAGGCACAGGAAATATATCAACCACATAATCGCAACATATATATTAACCTAGCATAAAAGTCATTTTTTGATGCAGCAGATTTTATATACCTTGTTTTGGTCGAGTTTATCTTAGTAGTTGAAATTTCTACATGTACATTGTGAACTATCAAATTATGTTACACAATCCTATAGTTTAAATGATACCAGTGTTGCTAGCTTGTTTTATATTATCCATAGTATATATCATCTATGAACCCATTCAGCCATTCAACTGCACTGACAGACATATCCAATCTCCTGTTTAATTTGGTGACTTTATTTTTTAGTCGGCTTTGTCAGGCATGCATGCAACCATGCAGTCACGAAGCCTACCATGCATGTCGGAAGCAGAAGAATTCTGATGAAATGAAAGTAGCTGTGCACAGTACACTAAAAGGTAACACCCAACAACATATTGGCAAACAAGTTAGGAAAATTTGTGGCTTTAAAGCAAATTCTTGTTTAAATTTAAGCAAACTTTTACCTTGACATTTACATCATCATGTAAAACTTTCTCTTCCATGCGAATATTACACAACAGGATAGAAATAGGTGATAATCGATGCAAGGGATGACATAGAGATGTAGAAGCAATCAGGGAAGGGGGTAAGATGTTTGTGTACGTACACTGTCAATGAAAGTGGAGCCTTAAGTGCTTTACCGCCCCCCCTTCCCCCCACACTTATTCACTGACACATACACACACAGGAATTCATAAATTGATACATTGTACAAACAAGAATGAATACCCTATAGCCATTCTGGGTGATTTCTGAATGGTAGATTCGAAGGAAGAGTCCAACAAGAGGGCGGGCCTGGGGCCTGGGCCCGGGACATTATAAAAATTGCACCAATTGTGGTAAGGCTAAGCAGAAAGGCAAGCATATGCAAAGGAGACAGGTAAGAGAGAAGAGATCAATGTAAATCAATAGGAAATTTACAGTTAATATGTCAACGGTCTGCAAAGTATGGACTTAGAAAGCATGGAGGATGTATGCATGTAACAGGCAGAGTAAGTCATCAAGTCCCCCCCCCCCCCCCCTTCAATAATTCTTCAATGCTTTCAGTTCCTCATAGTTATTAAATTTAATCCAGGGGGAATGACACAGAGGTGAGAAAATAACTAAATCTCAAAAAGACCTGACCATATGTGAAGATGATTATAAACCAAACACCAGCCAATTCTCAAACAAATAAAACTTCTGCTACTCACATTAAAAGCAATTAATAAGCTCTAGTTAACCTCAAAACTGGAAATTAAAAGTTACAGCCAGTGTCTGCATCGTTTGGTCCGAATGGTCTCAATGAAGTCACCACATGTATGAGATTTTAAGCTGACCACTCTAAAGGATACAAATCCCTGAAGATTTGTAAAGTGTAATCAATCATAAAAAGAGGGATCAAGAAAATCACTGATTGAAGCAGCAGATCAGTTATCTATTTAAATTTTCGACAAGTGTTTTGACTGCGGATATTGACACAGATATAAAGCAAATTCCAAATAGACACAGCACTGTATGATCCTTTTTGACAGAAATATTTAAGATACCTTTCATCAGCTAAACAAACTTTTTGCCTAACGTTACTGTTACACTTCTCCAGTTAGATCTACAGTAAAACCCTAATACATTATTCTCTCTGAACAAACAAAATCAGTGTTTGGTTTTTAGCAAGTTAATATTTACTGAACATTTTCAAACATACTTTCATGAAAGTTTATTTTCAGAGATTGAGAGATCAAATGGGGGACAAAGAGGGTTACAGTAAAACAAGTGAGAATGAGTGACCATTTTAAGTCTTTCTCGAATATTTGGGATCATTGGTGCTGACCCATAAAAATAAATTATGTTCGTTGGTGAAACTATGCTATTTATTAAAGTTATGCTTTTTAATATTATTCTTTAGTTGTAAGGACTTAACAAAGTCCACATTCATGAGCGATTGCAAATATGCAGGGTGATTTTGTATTAAACTGACACTGGTGCGTATACACAACCAAATTTAATTTAAAATAACATTGTCATATCAGTATATGATACTAATATGACAAAAAATATCCCAAAAATTGTTGGTGCTGTAATTGACTGCTCTTTCTTCCACCCACTATTATCAACAACTGGGAGATAAGATTAGGCCAATTTTCTGAACCACCAGTTTCTCACTTTATTTAAAAATGTTACTACCGGATGTTTCCTTCCTTCCTCTTTAACCTTATCATAAGGACAAAGAACTTCTTACATAATTGTGACAGGAATCACTAAAAGAATACTCAAATTGTTATCAAAGAGTACAGTTCCAAGCGTGTAGTATGTAGATAGTTTAAAATACAATTGTAGTTTAAGAAACAAATGCGGCCCTCCCAAACCCATGCCTGAACTACACTCATTGGCCTAGCATGCAAGAAGGTAATACTACTTCTGTACACAATACTGTACAAGATTATCCCACACTTGCAAACTCGCCTGCCCTGTTTTTAAGGCAATCTCATGCTTTCCTGATTTTATGTGATAATCTCCCAGCAAAATTTGTTTCCTAAGTTTTTTTGTCTAAAATAAGATGAGAAATGAGCTGCGATTATGTTTGTGGTGTGCATTAAGAACGTTTAGAAAATCCACTTCATTTTCGGGGAGATAACTGGTTAGTAGAATAATTACATGTACTATTGCAGAGGTGTTGTGTATAAAACCTGAGTATGTAACTTTCTATATTGCTGTCTTATTGTTTTGGTTGGATTGTGTTCATTTCTCCCTATTATTCCCTAATCGTTCAAGTTTTGGGGATGTAAAGTTGTAAATCTCGCTCATTTTTGTGACAGCTCAGGCCGGCAGTTCTAAAATCCCAGTGTCCAAGGTGGACTGCATTACAATTGAACCTGTTTGCGGATTTCAATGAGGGAGGGGGAGGGAAGGGGGTGTGCACAGAAAAGGGAGTGTATAACCAAGGGGGGGTTGTATAACCAGAGAATATCCATTATCTTCCTCCCTAGTCCATCAAACCACATCCAGCAACAGCACAGCTCCAATCCCCTCCCCCCCCCTCCGCCCAAAAAAATATAGGAAATCATCTTTGGTCACAGCATAGTGCACAAGACACAAAAGGAGGAAATTAAGAGAAAGTAACATGTGCACCCACACAGCATTTCCATAATCTATACAGGACAGTGAGAGGACACATGTGATCATCCAAGTTTTGTTCGTCCAAATTCTGATCTATCTGATTGATAACTTCCTAAAAGGAAGCCATTTCTGGTACTCAGACATGTCTGACCCTAATTGAACTTTATGTTAACATATATATATACATGTCTATCATGACCATCAAATACTTAGGCTGACCCTAATGACCCTCCACTGAGTTAGTTAATGCATGACCGGATGATCAGTTCAATATTATATCTTTATGTAAACATTTTATTACCCCTGGCGTGTTAAGACAAATAGTTATACATATCTAGAATAAATAAGAAATATGAGATTGGCTTCCAAAGATTACAATTACACTGTACAGAAAAAGATTCTTATTGGGCTGCGGCGTACATACTTCCAGTTAGTACCTCACAAAGATCATAGGAAACCATTCCGATCAAATTTAGTAGAAATAATAATCTTTATGAAAAAACATACAATGTAGACACTTTGGGAGGTAGAATGAGAAGGAAGGGCATTGACCGGAGGGTTCCAGCCATAGAGGGTGCACAGTGTTAAAAGGTTACCAGTTCATTCTAGACACGGTAGAACGAGAGTCTTGCTGTTCATGCATTTCCATCTTAGAATTATTTCTATGTTACTTAATATGAACTGTCATGTTCATATAATAAAACACCCCAAGAACAAAAAGAAACAGAATACAAGAGAAAAAGGAGAGGGGTAATTAAGGAATAATGTTAATTAATCTGGATATGATAGAGAGAATGAACTATTAAGGATTAATAATCTCACCCAAACGGTATCTCCAGCAAAAGAGGGGCGAAAAAAAAAAACCAAAACACAACAACGACAAAAATGAAAAAAAAAAATGCATATAGGTTTCCCAACCAAAAAGGACATGGGGCCTACAACCTGCATCTATGAGCAATTCCCACTATTAATAGTTGGCGATAACTGTTGTGATAGATTGGGACAAAGTCTGACCCACTATTTTGCTTGCTACATGCTGATGTTTTGATGAAACAGTTTCACTGTAGGTCCCTAATGTCACACAAAGGTACCTAGGAAGGACTTTATTACCCCACCTGAATATTTCTTCACCTCTTGATCTCCCCCACAACATCACAGGGACATTCACATCTATGTCATTTTCATATTTTCATTAAAGCAACTATTTTGTTTTGGCCAACAATTTTACACACAAAAAATCAACTGAAAGACACTTTACTTTATATACATACTGTACACATATTTGTACCCAATATGCAGGTTAATCATTGATTATTTTTTTATTATTGCATTTTGGGCTTCTTTTTTTATTAGTATCGTTTGGTACGGGTGTTTCTTTGTTGCTTTTACATTTGTTGCCTTATTGGTTCTATGTATTTAATATTTTGGATTTTGTTACTATTTGTTTAGGTTTTACATTTGTAAAGCACTTTGAGCAGCTTTGCTGATTATGCACTATATAAATATTACTTATTATTATTAGTAGTAACTAATGCATTGACTTGATCCTGATTTCATTGCCCAGACACCATTCACAATGGTTTTAAGAACATTTTAAGGCAACCCGAATATTTTTAAGATTATTTACTAAAATTGATGCATGCTAAGCCAATTTAAAAAATGATATTATGCTAAGCCAACTTAAAAAATGATATTTGTTATCAGACTTTATTAATTTTAAACAGTTTTGAAAGTTTTCTCGATATCAACTAAAACTTCTGCTTTAAAATAGATTTACAAGTAGTGTGTTACTATACATGTTGGGGTCAGTTACTGATGAGTTTGACAGCTGCTGGCTTTGACTCTATTTAAAACCAGCAGGAAAGCAAACCACTGCCCACACATAAAGATTTGAAAGAGATATCTAATAATGACAATAAATTTAGGTGGGAGTTTAAACCTTTTTATCTGTAATGTATTACCTCTTTATAAAGTAATCACTCTAGCAGCTGACCAATAATTTAAAGGACTATTTGTCAGCAGGTGTATCAATATCGGTTGAAACCAATTTTGGGGTTTTAAAGCTAACATAAACAGGAGACAGACGTGGAACTTTTTGGTTATATTTAAAGTAGTTGATTGCTTCCCATTACCATTGGCCACATCCTTACCAGACCTTTTCAATTTGAAGTTTCTTTAATTTTACAGTATTTTAAAAATTCCAAAGCTTACCAGGTTTAGATATTTAGAAGTGAAAAGCTTAAACCTATCTCCTCATAACCTCACCATTCTCACTCTACCATGCCTAGAGCAAACTGTTAACAGTTTAACTCTGTGCACACTCTATGAAGTTTTCAATTAAAAAAAGGAGAGAAACACAGAGTTGTGAAGGTAGTTAGTTAGTTCTAGATATAACAATAACTTCAGCCTGAGTCAAGTATAGGCCTATCTTCAACACTAAAGTCAATTTCTTACATTAATAAGTACACAATACATGTGCTGATTCTTTCAAAAAGTTTAGCATACTTTAATCTCAATGGAAGTCTTTATATGTTATCCATGTTAGCCATTAATAATTCAATTTTTGACTGATTTTAAGTTGTTCATGAACACTCAAAAGACTGATGTTAGACTTGCTGAATAGACTTTTTGGAATTTGGAAGGGAGGGATCCATGGTGGACATGTTCACATGGAAGTTGTTCAGCAGAGGCAATGTTATATTTTACTAGTTTGTAGGACAGCTGGGCAGGACAAATGTCTAAGCATGTTTTCTTATTTTGTGGCTGTCCAAACAGTCCGACTATAGCAAACTGAAGAACAAAACAGTGACCAATATGTACACTGTAGGAGAGAGGTGTACGTTTTGTGAACAGAACACCAGTTTTTGCCCAGAAAATGTCCACTTCGGTTGGATCATACTGTAGGTCTTAACCACTATATTTGTTTAATTTTTAGTATCCCCAAAGTGACGGGGTATGTGATACCAATTTATCAGTTAGGTAGTAATTGCAATGCAATCTGATTTTTCAAACAACTAGCAGTCCAGCAGTCAACCTACAAAGATGATTTTGGTTATTCGAGAAGAAATCTGATGGTCTCGGAAGACCGGATGACCTTTACAAATTTGACCTGGACAGATCAGAGTAAATGAAAGAGTGGTGCTGAGACAGGTAAGATAGGAGGACAATTATTTGTACTTTTACTTCATCATTTGATTTAATGAAACTTGATTAGTCAATGCATGCCTACTGAATATTCAAAGGGTATGATAATAATATGATCATAATTTGATTGGTTCACGAATCTGCTACTCAAGAGTTTTCCGATGCAGAAATAAATAGACTTAAAGTTACAGTAAATGAAATGTGCATTGACTTATAAAGATGTGATCATGCAGAGTCTGATGGTGTAGCAGGGTTTTATTGACCGAGTGAGTAATAACCAGAAGCAAAACTGTTATTTCTCAGCATGGGAAGAACATAAACGACTCAAGACTTCGAAAAAACAGACACTGCAGCTGAGCCAAGTCACCTTATGACCTGCCCAAAATAGTTTCTTAATAGCAAATGTGTTTCCTGGATCTTCTATTCCGGGAGATTACAGCTCAAAGGACGGGTAAATAAGATTTTTGTTTCATGGTTGTCTAATTCTTTACTAATCATTTCCAATGCAGGTGCTGGTCATCTATGGGATTAATTGCTTTCTAATGAAAGAAGCAACCTCCCAATGGGAAGGGGGGGGGGATGGGATAGAAGAGCTAAACAGCTAAATGTCAGCTGTGACAAATCTTCAACTTGGAATGGTGTTTCATGCATGAATTATTAAAGTTGTATGCTTCATAGGCCATGAACATTTGACTCAGAGCTTCGTAGGGTTGAGTAAAACGGGTGTAATTATAGTTGGAGAGATAAAAGAGATATTGCCAAGTGGAAAGAGAAAAGATTAAGGGAGCATGACTAATAAACTTCTGTTTCTCTATTTTTCATATTTTTTTTTATACTAAATCAACATTTAAATGAGATATTATAAACTATAGTGAATACTCAGCATGGTTTCACATGCAAATTTTTTTTAAGCTACCATTTTGTTGAATAAATGGCTCCTATCATTTTGAAAAGTTGCATTGCCGACATGAATGCAATAGTGGGCATCCAAAAACCACCCTCACACCCCAACACTTACCAGGTTTGGATATTTACGAGTGACAAGCTTAACCGTCTCCTAAGTTCTAACAACATCAGCAATCTTCCTCTACTATGTCTGAGTTGAACTGGTAACCTTTTTAATACTGTGCACCCTCTATGACCGGATCCCTCCAGATGGCCAATGACCTCCCTTCTCATTCCACCCCCAAAAGGTGTCTAGAACATGTTTTTCGACTAGGATTTTAATGTTTTTAGAAACAGAGAGATTTTTCAGCGAGAGTGCTGAGGTTGTCAGGAGACAGGTAAGCAAGGCGCAAAGTAAATTCACTGGTTTCTGTACATGTATTATAATTTACAAGAAACGATACTTATGATTTATAGACGAGAGACATGAAAAAGTGCAACAGTGGACTTGAGACTGCAGGTATGGGAACACAGTGAATGTGATTCATTAAAAACAGAACAAGTAAGATAATTAGAATATAATGGATGAATTTCTGACATAACTAAGACATGTGGTTTCACATTTCTCAGTTCTCCAAGTACCACCAAAGTTCCACGAAACAATTTTATGAGGAGATATATCTTTGTACTCATATATATGTTGTCATATCACACCTACAAAGATAGATAGAGGCCAAGATCATACTCATGCACAAGTCACAAGTTCTGCTCTTATTTTAAAGCGACCACAATTCATGTCCTAATAAACAATAAAAGTATCAAAACAGTTTTAAGGAAGTTTCTAATTCTTCATGTAGGTGTGATGGTATTTATCTCAAAGTTATTCCAAACATTTCAGGAGAAAAAAAATAATTGGGGAGTCAGTTTGTTAATGGCTTTTCGTGTATAAACAGACAGTGTTGTAATGATAAACACAGTGGATTCAATTTCCCATCTACCAATTGTGCACGTAGAAGGACAATCGGCTCCACCCAAGATTCCCTGAATGCAGACCTCTTGCATATTCATGAGGACAAACAAATGGAAGTTCCATCCAAAAAGATTCAATAAATCAATGTGAAAACCCAACAGGATGTTATTGTATTGAAACTGCAAGGACAAATATGTTACTCGTTTTCTGAATGATAGAATTCGAAAGGAAAGATGTGGGCGGTGTCCCAGATGTGTGACAAAGTCACGGTGGACTCTGCTCATTTTGTACTTTAAAGGCAAAGACCGGAAATGCCCACAAATAGACTAGAATTAAATCTTTTTCTAATAATATTGTTGGGTAACATTGTTGGGTTACACTAAGGACACATTTCTCTTAATACAACAACTTTTCGTTTCAATTTTTTTTAAAGGAATTTTTGGTTTATAACTATATCTTGATATCCCATTTTCTAAATATTTCATGTACAACATCATATGAGGGAGATGGTTCTAGATACTTTTGAAATGAACAATTCACGATCTGAATTTATTTTAAGGCAATTTCAGGGAATTCTGAGCCATCACAAAATATACCTAAAGCTGTGTACAGCATCTTCATATTTATAATTGTTCAATTCCTTACTCCCACACCTTCTCTGCCCTTTCCCCCAACTCCCATCAACCCCCACCTCCCCTCAACCCTCCCCCCCCCCCCATCGCAACTTCATTCCTCTCTTCCCTAGCTCTTTTTGTAATAGAGAATAAGTCTAGTTCATATCACTGCATGCAACAGATTATCTTGTGTCTACAACATATATATGCAATTATGCACTATAAACCAAAACCGTCCTGTCATTTAATCTTCATACATGATACAGTAGCTATAGAGAAATAATCCTTTTTGCAAGCTAAGGGTTAGCTCTTTAATGAACATGGAATGAAAATGAAAATAAATATGAAAATTTGTCAATATTGCAGTATATATATACAGCCCTGTGTTGGATATACTGCCATGTGAACACCTGTGCACTAATGCTGTTAGCAACAATTTTTCAAAGACCTATTACAGGACATTCTTGGTTGCAACAATTTTTACTACTACTTTTCTTCAAATCATGCAAAAGTTTTATACTTTTATTTAAGCTGAGTCCTTCTTTAATACTTGAATGGTATACTGTATCAAGTCGGTCACTACAACACTATAAAGGGCATCTCACCATGCATACCACATTACTACAGAGTAGCAAGTTCTGATGAACTGAGAGGATACCATCGAAGTTTTTAACCAGCAAATTAGGACAAATGGCTAAGCTAAGGGTATACATATCTCTGTGTACTTCAACTCTTAATCTCTTCCATACAAGCAGAGTACACATTTCATTTCTGGTCACACATGCGAATTGAAAGACCTTTTCATAGACAATTTTGGAAAAATATCGAATTTTTACCAGATCCAGACATGGAGAAAGACTCACACTATTAAACGATGAAAAACAAAGTGGACTAAACAGTAGACTTGTCAAATAATGAACTCTTAATTTGATTAACCCTGAACATGTGAGATGAAGATGAATGGGGAGATATTGCACAATAAGGATAATTCAGTTCCTTAACACTCATTCAAAGTTTGATGATGTAACCAAAATATATAAATCTTTGATCTCCCAATTGAGAGCAATGAATATTCCAAACCATACCTGGTTCAGTTATTTTAGAGTAATGAGTTTACCTGTCTCCTCACAACAACTGCACGCTCCCCTACCACATCTATTGTACTTGCTAACATTTAAGTACTGTCATCTCCTTCCCGCCCCAATCCCCCCCCCCCCTCCATCACCTCACCCAAATTGCAGCAAATTGTGTTCACAATCTGTCTTTATAGCTTTGGCCTATTATGTTTAAAAATTAATTTTGTACCTTGCTTTGGTTAATAATATCCACTGAGAACAAGAATACCACTACTTGTACCCATATGTCCTCTAGAAATGGCAATAACTCCATTGTCACTTAAAGTATTCAATATAACAAAAAGAAAGTATTGCAGCTTTTAACATACAGATGGTTAACATGCACTCCTTTTAATTTGTATGTAAAGATGAGGTTAAATGCACTGTGGATTCATTTGGTTGTTGGGCAAAATTCAGAGGTTGCCTCGACCCCCATGCCCTTGCCTAAAACTAATCCCTTAAACATCAATAGTGGTGTGGGACTGTGGGTACGTACTTAAACTACTCTCTTAGCGATCTCTAGTATAGATGTAAACACCTCCCCACCTACTCAGTATACCATATTGTTACATGTTTAAGCATTATCCCCACATTCCCTTCTTCCCCCCTCCCTATATCCCATGTCCAGGACAACCCTCCTGACAGATGTCTGGCACCTGGATATACGCTACGCAATGTGTACTTACAATCTATAACAAGAAATTTCTGAACATTTCCATAGTCAAGAAAATCAGAGAAATGAAGGGAGGGATTTCCAAATAGCTGCAGAGAGATTGAAAGGATGGACTACCCTAGAGGTCAATGGAAATTTTCATTGTAAGTTATACATATAGTAAGTAGGGGGGACGTGGGGGACATGTCCCCCCCAATATTTTAGGTGAGGGGGATATAGTATCTAATATTCCCCCAATATTTGGTGGCATATTTTTTTTTATGATATCGCTAGTAATTTCAAAATAGAAAATGCTTAGATGGAACTTACAAGGCCTGGGAAGTGCCATTTCCAGCGATCTGGGAGGCATTTTCGGCCAAAATTTTGTTTTAAGCTTCGCGCCAACTCATGGTGGCGCTACGCTTAGATAGTTTGCCTACAATTAAGCTTCGCCGCTCCATTGGCAAATTCCTCGCTACGCGCCTGTCTAACCATGTCACAATTTGTTACTAAATATCACCAAAAAACGTCACAGACTTTCACCGAAAGTAGTTTTTACTTTTTTTCGAAATGAATTATATCTAGACGGACCGATAAAAAAGGAAAATAGGGCACAAATATCACACAGCGCGCGAACAATTTTGGGGATGAAAGTTGCTACACGCTTGCATCCAAGCAAATGTCCCCCCCCCCCCCAATATTTGAAACAAATCGCCGCCCCTGTATATATATATATATATATATAAATGAAAATCTTAATGAGTTGGAAAATCAAGAACAGTGAAAAAACTTTCAGCCTCCACCGGGATTCGAACCACGGGCCTTCCGCTCTGAATGCGGACACCCTAACCACTAGGCTATGGACGCTGATTGTATGTCCAGAGGTTCGAAACCGGTAAGGAAGGTCGTAATTCCACTGTAGGCGTTTGTCACCTGTATCGAACAATACTAGTTCTGTTTTTGGTGACATATTTTGCCTTACTCTAGAGATCAAACATGACGCTAACCAACTCGAAATCATTTGTGATTCCTAAAGCCGGATCTTGAAAGAGATACTTTGAACAGACTTTATGTTAATGCAATGGAGGTAAAGGACAAACGTATATATATATATATATATATATATATATATATATATATATATATATATATATATATATACATATATATATATATATATTCTTCAAAGCAGTCATATCTGTGTTTTGTCAGCTGTTTGACAATCTGGCTTTAAGAAAGGCCTGAACTTATATCGCAATTATAAGGTAGGAGTAACGTCTGTCTATGAAACAAGCCTGTAGGCTGTAAGGTGAAAAAGGCTTCTCATGCACCTACACACAAGGAAATATTCTCTTTTCATATCCAATGAGGATCTCATAGTAAACCCCCTTTGGGAAGTCAGAAATAACAAACAATATTTTTCTCTAGTCTTTTGTATCCTGCTTGCCGTGTAGGTACATAATTCTAAAGTACAAAGGTTTATCAGTTTTGTTTTATTCGTGTTAATATTCAATGAAGCTCTGCAGTTTCATTTGTCTGCACTAACCATTGAAGTTTTATTTCCCCTGACACATTTGATGAATTTACATGTCCACATTAATAATTTCATGGGAGAAGGAGGGTGTGGAAAAGGATTGAAGGAGGATTTATAATTAGTCTTTTTGTACTGCAGCTGTACACATTCTCTGCCTTATGTTAGTGTGTGTTGGGTTTTCTTTTAACTCTTAGTATATTACTTAGCAATTCATGTAAATTACTTAACAAATGTATTTTAAGCACAACGTGTGAATGTGTCTTCAGCCCAAACAGTTCAGTTGATATAGTAGAATTAAAGACCAACCTTCCATATCTGTGTCACTTTTAGGTTCACTTTTCTGCTTATACCAATGAAGTTTGAAATCACACAGTGCTATTACCTCAAAATCATCCTGCCAGATCACCTATGAGTTCATTCCATGCCCCCTCCCCCACCCCACAAGTCTACCTCCCACACTCCCTCATAATTTCAATTGATCTAATTACCACCCTTGAGATGAAACACCCATCCAATCTTCTTTGATCTGTCGGCTCTCGTTTTATCAGTTTCTGTCCTCTGCTCTGCTGGTAGCCTCAGAGGAGAATGATGCCTTTGGGAGCACATTAAATTCATATTAACATCTATATGGATTGATAATTTTCCTTAAAGCAGCTCTTGTTTCATAATTTGATCAACAAATTAACCCAAGTATAGAGCAATATTCAAAATAAAGATTGAAATTCATCAAACTACAGTAAGAAACCTTCCTACATCTTTTGACTAAATCAAAATTATAATGAGCATCTAATTTAATGAATGATCTTGATTTGATTCTCAAACATTCTGTCCTCCCAAAAATACTTTTCATATCAAAGTATATATTCACTTGCAAACGGTAACTTGCAAAAATTACATTGTTATTTATTTAATTATAAATTAGAATTGTTATTTGATCTGTAACTTGACTAGTAAAGATAACGATTTACAACATTGTTAATATTATATTTAATAGTTCTGCATAACATCAAACATTCATAAGCTGCTAAAAGATTAAACTACACAGGTCTGGTCTAATTTCTGAGACCTGCTCCAAGAAATGGTGGCCATCATGGGCAGTGCTCATAGGCGTAGGAGGCTGGGGGGACTGCAGCGCCCCCAACCAAAACATTTTGTGAAAATTCGGGCAATATGCTGAGAATTTTGCGGGCACCTACTGAAAGAAAAATAATTTGCAATGTGTTTTTCAATGGTTAAACTTATATTTTTCTTATCATTATTATTGTAACGACTTTCCCAATGATTATAACCAATATGGAAGGGTTATAACACGGAAAATGATTGTATGTTATTGGCATGCTATTTAATAACTGATGCATGCATATATGATATGCACATTAACAGGTGGAATGTGCGCAGAGTGCATGAAAAATTTGGTTATATTTTTCAGGCAAATCGTTACAGCTCCCCCAAATCAAATTGGGCTCCTACGCCTATGGCAATGCTGCCATCTAAACTTTAATCAGAGTCCCGGATAATTCTTTTTATGACTAGCAGATTTATTGGTTTAACTGAATGCTTAAATTAATAAATTTGCATACTTTTCTGATATAAGTTGTAAAAATAGAATTTCAAGAAACCTGTTCACAAATTCTGTCCTTCTCATATGTGGACCAGTTTAGTGTAACACCTTTAATACATTCTGTCTCTCTGGCCCAAAGGTATTACAAAAGATCGTCATTGGTATGTTCATGGAGCTTTTACAGAAATAGCTCCATGGTTTGTTCTAACCAGCTCTCTGGTATTACAGTGACTTCATTGCAGTGATTCATCCCCCGGGGAGAGGATGTTAACCATACAGTTCCAAGAGCCAAGCATAAAAACAAATGTATTATATTTATTTCACATCTCTCTTTGGGAAGAAACATAAAACCTCCACTATCAAGTGCAACAGAAATAATCAAAATTAACTTCACTGATGACAAGAGGAGAAACTATAAAACAAAATGACCTTTGCAAAAGGACATACTTTGATCTTCTACCTCTTTGTATGATGCAATAACATGAGACATTTCCATTCAGTTCAAACAGCTCAAAAACCTTCCCCAAATTGAAATACAGACTTACTTTAGCAATACATATTAAAAACATATTGACTGCCTCACTTAAGGTCAATTTGACAAAATATTCTTGTAAATTACTGTGCACACATTTTGTCTTCAAATTCCCTTCCATTTATTTATTTATTTCTTTGTTATCTACCTTATATTTTTTATTTTTACCGACAGAGACAGACACTCTATATGCTACACACGGTACAATATGACATATGGACAGTAAAGTACTTCACATATCCCAGGGGTTGTATTGATACCTTACAAATGTAAGGACACTATGTCATTGTCCAAATAACATATATGGACAGTATAGCACTCTGCACATACTAAATACCTTTCAAGAGGGCCAGTATAGCATCTAATATCGGTATGAGCAGTATAATGCATTTATTCTCTACCAATATGTGGGGTGGGTTGGGTTGGAGGATGACATAGTGGTAGTTAGGGGACATTACAACACTTTCAATTTTGGACAGCTGTTTATGCTTTCAAACTCTTACATCAAGAATATTGCTGCATCTAGTACTTTCCCACCGAACAGCAATAAAAAATAAAAATAAAATACTATTTTATAGCAGGGGTGATGAGAGAACTGAAAACTCCTATTTCAAGTGTCAACAAATTTCATAGGAAATTCTAAGGTGAAAAGTTAATATATCTGTTTCAAAACAGTACAAGACAGTTAATACTATGCAATAGAAATACTATTCTCTGGCCCTTGCCACACAGAATGGTATTCACATGAGCTGCATGCATATTTTATCATTAAACCATTGGTTAAAACCATTGGTTGTTATTTGAACGGTACATACAGTATGGTACTTTGCATGCATCAAGTGGAAACTATTATACATTTGCACACGTATCAGTGAATAAGTTTTCCGGTATCCCATCCTAAAATGCCATGCAAACTGCGCAAGTTGCTATACAAGTGCAAAGATGCATTTAACCAAGTTTTTTGTACACCAAACCATAGTATTTTATAAGAGACAAACGTTTGTAGCGCCTTCAGAACTGCTTTGCAAAATTATAAAACTAAAGTATCCCCTGTGCATTGACAGTTGTGTTTAATTCTAAGGTCTTCCTTTTAAACTTAAGAAATGGCATACCTTTGCCCTTGACCTTGGTAATGCTCTGATAACTTTAAAAGCAGCTCCATGTTGAGTTCTCTTAGACCTATGCATGCCACTTGTATTAATATTCACACATAACTGAATACCCTTCAAACTTACTGTACTGGGAGAAATATGTTGATAACACCATTCAGCTGCTCATAATTACTGAAATTGAATGATATATATATCAATTGCTAAAAGAAGCAGATAGCTGTTTGATATCAAATTCAGATTGTAATATTGTAACTAAATATCCCAAATAGTGGAGTGTAAAGCTCAGTGGTTAACTCCGGTGCCTTCCAATCATAAGGTCCCCGGTTCGAGTCACTCCAAGATTGACAATTGACAGTTGACAGTTGACAATTCATAATCATGGACGTTAAATATGCATCTAAGAGACTGACTTCGGCCAGCTTGCGGCTTTGATAAGCCAATGAGGCTTCTTCGCGTGTTCCTGCTTGCAGGAGGATCTAAAATACATACATACAAATAGGTAAAATGATAAGTTGGTATTATCCCTCATCACTTTGAGGATACTGATATAACATTAAAAAAGAGACACAGTGGCAGTCTATGATCTATCCAAAGGGGAGTTTTACTGGCCTAGTACCTGCTGGCATTCTACTCACCAAACCTAAACATTTAAAACATCTCTGTAACAGTGTACATTGTTATTTTTGCTAGACACTTTTCAGACAACCATATTTGCTGTTGGCACAACCAAACTGTAAGACCTGGTTGTCTAAGGGACAACTAGAAAACATCCTTTGGGATTTGCCCTGCCATTCCTTATTTCATCTAGTAGTGACAATTTGGAGATTAACTGTAGATGCAAATAATATTTTCAGTTACATGTGTATGGTACCCAATCTTTAATTAACAGTTCAGTAGAGTAGAGTTCAAACAACAAGACTGGAAACTTTGAACACAAAACACAACTTTTAAAGGAGCCTTTCAGAACAGTGGACATTCATCAGCTTGTGGTTTCGAAATGTACTTTTAAAGGTTTGTATAGACCTGACAATGGTATTATTAAGGTTCATTGGTTCCACAGTGGATAAATTACCTACTTTAGGAGGATCAGCAATGAAAATCCACACAGTACTTTGTGGTTCAAGAGCCCAAGCCACTTATTGTGTTGGAAGTGTCATATCTCACACAACAAAACTGATGTACCTCAAGGAAAACATGTGTATTTAGTGCACAGCCTTTACAGGAAAAGTTTACGAGACCTTTTTGCAAGAATTCAAGTAAACCTGGTATATTTGTCATGGGTTGATGTCCATACTGTATGTATGGGTGTAAAGCAAATTTACCAATTACCTAGATACAAGGTATATCAGTATATCGACGAACTTTACTTGAGGATATCAATTATCACACAACAAAGAACAGCATCGATGGTTTATAATACACTGATAAATAATAAGAGTGGATACACAATATTTGAGATTATGGAAGAATTAGGTACATTGTCAACGATACCATCTTCAGTGATAAAGCATCGATCTACAATCGATAAACATTTGCATAATTATCTTTATTTCAATACAGTAATTTGCTACAAATTTCTAGAATTTAACATTATTGCCCAAAGAAATTTAGCAACTAATTACTTTGTCTGATTTACCTAATTTCGCACATTATTTCACCTCAACCTTGCTAATTCAATGAGTCACAGAAATAAACAGTAAACAAAATCCAAGTCTTATTCAATCATGAATATTTAAACATTTATAAAGATAAGAAATATTGAACAATTTATCATTTAATTCTTATTACACAAAGTTGAAGTCGACGGTACTACAGTACTCTGTAGTTAAAGAAAGTTCACCATACTATGTTAGGTTACAATGTAGAACACATGTACATGTTCAGGCACATGAAACGTTTGTCTACAGGCTTTACTGACATAAAATGTTTCTGAAACCATAAATTTTAAACAAATAATGAAGAGCTAAAAAGAAACAAAAAAGTGTAACCAGATGTTTTCACTTTTTTTCCTCCCATATATACTAATATCAAAGCATCTTCATTCACTGTACCAAATGAGTCTTACAGCAATTTAACAATTTTATACCAATATCTATAGTAAAATAAAACTGTTAGCAAACTGCTTATCCACTAGAGAGCCTGTGTAATAGAATGTGTAAAAGTAAGTCGGCCTGACGTTTCGATCCTAGCAGGATCTTCTTCAAAGGCTAAATGCATTTAGCCTTTGAAGAAGATCCTGCTAGGATCGAAACGTCAGGCCAACTTACTTTTACACACAATATCTATAGTATACTGTGAAATGTCAACTATGTACAGACTTTATACTGTACTGTACCTGATTAGTTGGTTTTGGCTTGTTGTACAGCAACCTTGCCCCTGACACTAACAATGCTGGTGATATTGTGATTGTTCGATGCACATGCCCCCCCCCCCCTCTCCAAAAAAATTGTAGTGATCACAAATCATTGCCTAGTCATTGCTTGTTTGCTAAACTACTATCCAACCTTCAATAATGTCAAACAATTTTCAAATTTAGCAGTTTTCAACCTCAGAAAAATGTATATATGCTGATGTCACCATTCAAGTCTACAACATTTGCCAAACAATAAAAGTATATATTTAGATTGTGTGGGTCAGTCATTCAGTCCTGATGATGATCGGCACTAACTACTTAACCCCTGTGCACTGCTTTTTTTTTATTGCCCCTGGATTGCCCAATATCATGTAAACCATGCAAGGCCTTTGCCAATACTGGTATAAGTTGAAAAGTCAGTGAAAAGTTTGGTATGCAAGAAAAAGAATGTTTATACCATCCATAGTAACAGAAATGTTGCTAAGAGGCAGAAAATGGCTTTTCTGCAAATTCTGTCACGTTAGGTGTCATGAACAGGGTTTATTTATCCACCTAAATCATATGATTTTTAGTAATTTTCTTAATCTCATCTTATTGCACGAAGCCTCACAGATACTGCACATTTACTGTATACAAAATGTTGAGGCAGAGCAGTATTTACTTTGCACTACTTATAATCTTAAAGTTATTGGCAATATACCATGTTTCAAAATGTCAAAAGTCCCAATGAAGCAATATCATTTCACCATGGTAGCCCTTCTGCTCATCATGTGTAGGTAGAGCAAAGTCCACGCAACAAGTGTATATTCTCCTTTACTGAGAAACATCTTTACATCATGTGCAGAGCAAAGTCCATGTATTGCAAGTGTATATTCTGCATGACAGGTTGGTTCCAGCCAATAGCACTAAACACTCTCTGTGTATGAAATAGCTATGTATGCCTGTGATGCAAAGTCCAATGTCATTGCTGCCTATTAGCACCATGCAGGGAAATAATTTACAATTTAATTTTATATTTTATAATTTTGTCTAGCAGTTGTGAAGACTCTTCTTGTTTCTTATCAAATACTACTGTGTGGTTCCTGCATACAAAATAATAAAAATAACTAATAATAATAACTAGTCTTACAGTATATAGCGCAGACTCCAACAAAAGTTGTTCAATGTGCTTTATGGGTTCTGAATGTGCAAAAACTAACAGAGTTGAGAGAAAAGAAAAGTTTTATGACAGCGCTTGAATCGGATAATAGAATCTAAAGACCTAACTTCAACCGAGAAGGAGTTCCATAACCAAACTGCTACTAATTACATCTTTGCACTTGGATAGCCAGTGGACTGTTTCCATAGCCTTTTTGCAATATGATACTGCGCAGACTCTTCCCTGAGCTGCACTGCTCTGAGCGTGAAAGTAATTTATTACCCTAACACATTCCCCCCCCCCCCCCGGCCCCATAAAAATAAATACATGAATACTTCCATACTCTTGAGTTTCTTAGTAACCCCAGATATGACCAAGATTGTAAATAACAAATCCTAACTTCCTCACGATATCTGCTTCAACTATTTAGCTGACAGCCCTTTTTAAAAGTTTTCACTTTAATTTGATTGCTCATTAAAGTGTCATTCCATAGTCTATTGCTGTATATTGGTTTGTTGTTTCTATGAAGGTGAGCAGTAAATTTTGTCGGCTAGAATAAGTTCCATCAGTTGGGTCTTACCCTACAGTATGTCAATTGGCATGATATGACATTATAACTAGTGTGCAAAAACATGAAGAGTTCCTGTAGTAAAATATAACATAATTTCAGATCTAAAGACGAGTCATCCATCAGTTACAATAAAAGACAATTCAGTGTCCCGAGTGAAGAGTTTGGAATTAAACTGTGTAACTTTAATACGCATGCAGCTTAGAATGCTCCGATTCAATGTGCAATTTCTGAGGAAATTCAGGAAGAGGCAGGAGTGAGACAGAGGAAGAGAGCTCCAATGAAAATCTGACTTTGAACTTTAGAAACTAAAGCCCCAAATTTGTGCACTTACCAGATAAACAAAGATAGTGAAATCTCTCTGAAGCTTTCAACCGGAACAGAGGTTCTCAATAAGATGCCCACACACAAATCTCTGGTAATTTTGAGCACCCTACTAGCCTATCCTGTACATTGCTCATATACTAAAACATGAACCCAGAATCCTCCCTTGAGGATAGCTAGGACTGGCACAAATCGTTTGCAAGGAGTTAAATAGGTATACTCATAATCCATAAACCTAGCTTGAATTTAATTTTTTTTTACAATTTTATATCACATAAAAAATATAGTACCCTGCGATCTGAGAACCTATCCAGGATATATATGCCAAGGCAAGCACAGTGGATACAACCCTTACACAGTTAATTTAATTTGCAACTATTTTACATATCACACTTTCTAAAAGAAGTTACATGGTAGTGGACTTGAATTGTCTGTGCAAAATATGTCATTTGACAAAATTCAAAGGGCAAAAATACACGTTTTTGCTTCACAGCTCTCAATACGGCTCATAAAACGACATACACATTTTCTAGTCTCCTTGGAACCTTTTGGGAGATATGTGATTTGTAACCAACCATCCAGAAACGGAAGCCTGTCAATCGAGATATTCTGACTATTGTGAACAAATTTTCATGAGTTTTCCCAGCACAATTTGGTGATTGTCATCATACTTGCTTGCTTGTGTCCTAATCCTCTTAGCCTATTGTTATCCAGTTGTAACAGCATTCTACACCATACAGTGTATAGCCAAGAAGCTGTCAAGGCTGTGATCTATAATGATAGATCCCTTTTAAGAATACCTTGATTAAGTTGTAAATGAAAAAATATGTATCTAGCAAATATTACATTGAGACTTAATTCAATGATGAGGTCAGAGGCGAAAAATGTTCAAATTTCAATTTTTTTACCTTAATATTAGAATTACCCAAATCTTGTTGCTTATCTCAATTCTATAACACTTTATATACTTTACATCATACTTTATATCATACTGTTATCCGAAATAAGATATAAGCCCTTTGAGTAGCATACTGACAGGTTATGACCTTGAATTTATGGACATCACCTCAAGATTTCGAACTGTACAGTACGTTTAAAAAATTTTTTTCGAACTGTACGTTTTAAAAATTCTTTCGTTTATGGGGCTGCCATATTTATTCAGGGTGTTGTTCCACAAAACCTACTTTAATTCTTTTTATTAACTTTTGAACTCTTCCTTTTATCCTGCACATGTGTATTATTAGAGGCGATTTCAATATTAATTTAAAAAAATAATTAATTGCAACTAATTTACAAACAAACAAAATTTAAATTAATTAAAATCACGAGCTTAGATAATAGTATTCACTGTTTTTTACCAGTGCCCTTCATATGTTTAGTTCCAACCATATTGCTATATTGTATTTAACTTAAATTACAAACATAAGAGAAATAAATTTGAAAATGGAATTGAAACCTTGGGCTGACTTGTGTTTATCATCGTAATCAGTAATTAATTTCCAATGTTTTATATCCAATTCTAGGGCAGGCTGCAAATTTAATTTCATCAAGTTGAAAGTTATATAGATACAGCTTTGCCTAATACTGCAGGTAGATGTACAGCAAAAGTGGATTTATAACCTGTCTAAATATTGAAGAACTCGAACTCACACTGTACTGTGCAAATACCACAAAAAATCTGTGATTTCCTGTTACTGTACCTGCAAATTTAAAGTTCCCAGGGAAATAATTTATTTGGTAGAAATGCAATCAGGCAAAACTGGGCAAACCTTAACACAGATGCAAAGATGTCCTGGGTAATTTTTTTTGTGCATAATACTGTGGTATTTTTTATTATTTTATCAACTTTACAAAATTACATAAGCTTTGCTGAATTATTTCCTGTAAATAAAAAAAAATTAACCAATGATTTAGTGTTCAACAATCAAAGAAAAGTTATTAATTAGTTATTAATTCTAAATCACATTGAATTGATGAGCTAATAAAATTACATGTTGTAGAATACATACATGTAGCAATTGCGATACTTCGTGTATATTCATTTCTCTCAAAATATTAGGAATACTCAGGCATAAACATTGAAGTAACTTGCCACATCTTAATTCAAGAATTTCTTTTCAACTGAGCAGTTATATGATTGAACTTCAAATGGTTTTTCATGTATGATTGAGCTACCTAATCTTTGAGATCTATCACAAAATTAGCAATCCTTGGAGGGCACTTTTACCAAGCCTGTAGGGTAGGGAGAGAATATTAATTATTGATTAAAAGAAATCCGATGCCTACCAATCAGTCTGAAAGGTTACACTTTTGAAAGTATGACTGATCACTTCACAGCAGATGTATACAGGCAAAACTTAATAAAACTGTGCATATAGTTAACAAAATCTGGAAGTAAACTATACTGAAATAACTAAGTTATGACTTTAAATGAATGGTATGTTCAGCTTGTTTTCAATAAAAGGGAGGAGGGGGTGACCTTATAAAAATCTGATCTTTGGTCCTCTCCCTCCACAGGGGCAGAGGATGGGAAAGGGAAGAGAGGATGTGACAGAGGGTGGGGGAATGGAGACAGAGGCTGGGAGGGGATGGTTGAGGCTGGGGTGGGGACAGAGGTGAGGCTGGGGATAGAAGGTGCAGTTGGGACAGGGAAGTGGGTGTGAGGGTAAATTCATTTAGACCTGAAGTTAGTTCACACTCATATGTAATGTTAACCTGTTAAGAAGTCTGAGGTTAACTAGGGGAGGGGGCACTAGTCTAGGAAGTCTAGCCTTAGGCCTATTTGCCGCCTAGCTAGGTAAAACACCTCCCTAAGATAAGCCTAACGTTAGGCTTGGATTCCTTATTTTTTTTTTCGTTCATGGTGAGAAGAGATCTTTTGGTATTAACCTAACTCAAAACCGCTAATTTTCTTTACCATTGGATTAGGTCTAACATACTTGAAAGAAAGTGTTAAAGATAACTTCAAATTGTAAAAAAAACAAAGTTTCTGAATCATAAGTCGAGCAGGGCTACTTTCAATCGGACTGCTAGTTAATGGGCCCGACTATATAGTTGTATTATACCGTATATTGGTAATGCCATAGGATAAGATTACACTCTTCGATCTATACATATTGAACGTCTCTTCAACTTCTTCCACCGCATCGTATCAGATACGGCGAGTTCATTCGTTACCGCTTTTTCCCTTCTGTGCATGCCCTGTGAAATACACTTCGAGATCTAAGATGATGACAGAAAGCTTACCTTTTTTGCCATAAAGTATTCTCGTGAAACTTGAGAATGATATATCCTCAACAAAAGTTAAGTCTTTTTATAGTAATCATCCAGTTAATCGTCGTCCCTGCTATTTAACACTCGTGCGTGTACTTTCAAGTGTCGTCTGCTTGATCAAACGTCAATGTCATAGCCTTTTCATAAAGCGGGAAGGCGAATTCCGAAGTTACGTGTCCAGAAAACGATTCAATATTCGGCTAGACTTCAGCGTTCATCGAATTGAAAGAGACCAACCATTTGAAGATATAATTATGTGGCGTGGGAAAAAGACCCCCCCCCCCCGCCGAAACTAATGATAAGGAAATTCTCTAGAAATTGTAGCGTGACGAATGGGGTGTTATTGGGATATCCGCTCAAATATATGTGCACCATGCCCCTCCCTCATGTTGCCCCTCCCTGGGGTTTCCGCTCCCTCAGGTTTCCGCTCCTTGGTTTGTATTTTCACAAGCTTATTTTTGCAAGGTTAAACTTAAGGTATAAGACGTATGCATGACCTTTACAGCCAAAAAACTTTTCCCTGCTCGGGATGGTTGAATTGGTGGAGCAAAATATGGAAGAGGGTGACATATGCACTAGTATTTTCTTTTTGATGGACAACTCAATTGCAATACAGTTCAGAACATGGACGGCCGATAGCAGTCTATTTAATTTAGAGAGAGGGTCCCAATTCCCATTTCCCTACTGGCCACTATTTTGTGCGGTTTTAGAGGGTGGATAAGCGAGTTGGATCAGTCTGATGACGCAATGCATACTTCTACTGAGTCCACCTTCTCCCCATGCCAGGTAATTTACGCATGCGCACGTATAACATGCGACACATTAGCTTACGGCTGGGAATGGTAAAGTATAACTGGCGGATTTAATAATATAAGTTTTACTCTTTCAAAGATAAACCTCTCTTCAGTATGCAAACTGCGATATTATATCACTGACTTATTATACACGGTTACAATATGGGATAATAGAAGGAGTAAGAAATATCTCATCAGCACGTTCACCAAATATATACATGGCGTCATTAATAGGTCTATTCCAAAAAGAAAGATTCCAAACATAATTGGGTAATTACAACGGAAGTATATGATTGACTTAATGGATTGTACGAGCAGGGATTTGTCATGAACGGAGATAATAAAAACCGATGTACAGTCTTCATTGCGTGTTCATGTGACCGGGTTATTTAAACACCTTTGTTTTGTATTCTCCTTTTCAGAGTATTCAACTTAATGTGTAGCTCCTATAGTTTAATTACCGGTAATCATGAAATTAATAGGAGATGATGTATTACCGAGCAGACGACGCGTGGGTAAGAAGCATTTTACGTTTTATGTCAACAGTTTAACAAAATATTTCGAGGGAAGTAGTCAAAATAAAAGTAAAATTGATGAAGGATAAAACTTCAACACCCCCATTTTAAAGTTTGTTTATTCAAACGAAAGTTAATTTATGTAGTGATGCTACCGGTAGTATAGCTTATACATCGGATAACATGAATGAATTCATAACAAATTAGTGGCGCAGGCACAACTAGGAAAACCTGAAAATTTTATAATGTTGGAACTTAGATGTCTTATTTTAAAGAGAAAAAAAAGTGATGCAAGTTTCTGAGCTGTAACGTAAAAAATGCCAAAAAATGCATTACAAAATTATACCCATCAGGTAAATTATCAACAATATTGCAAGTTAGTGTGGCTTTTTACCCATCATCATAGGCTTTAAGTACCGCTGGAAATCGGAGAACGAACAAGGACGTATATGACTCAGTCACGTTAAAGCCACGGTGCATGTCCATTAAGGTGGCCTGTGGTATACTAAACCGGTCAAAATATTTAGGCGTGAAATGGTGCATTCTGATGCATATTTAGGCTATAAACTAATAGTTCATTAAGAAAAATCTGGTTACTAACTACTTTTTTGCGGGGTTAAAAGGGGGTAGATACTCCCAATTCTCGAAGCCCCTTACCCTACTATCCCTGGATCTGCGTCTGGTCGAAACAACAATAGTAAACCATGCAATTCCCTGCTCATTTTCATGAAAAAAAACTTAAGGTTCATTCCGCCAGATAAACCGAGAATCTCAGGATGGTCGGTGGAAAGTACACAGGCAAACGCTCTTTATCGACATCTTCAACAAGAAAGCCGACAGAGGACCAACTCCACCTCTCCCCTTTCCCTCCCCTTCCCCCTCCTCCTCCCCCTTCTGCACTCACACATACACAAAAACATGCAACAACAACTTAAACAACAAGAAGAGCGACTACCAGTATACTTAGGGGAAACGTGAAAGGAGTAGCCTACACACTGCATCAGTGTTAATATTTTGTCAATGGTATGTTAGTCGACAAATTTCAACATAAAAATGTAAATCATTATAGCTTGACTTAATCAACTTATAATTTCAACGAATCGAAAGTTAAAATTTGCCAAGTTTGCATTTGAATTTGTTCAATACTGCTGCAGGAAAACTGTCCGGCAAAATGGAGGGGGGGGGGGACGCGTAAATGTTGAGTAATTGAATCGAGTCCATTGGTTTTACTCACTCATTAATCTTCATTTGGTTAAAAACAAGCTAGGAGAGTGTCCTTATGTGTTTTGTTGTCTTCTTCTTTGAGCGGGGGGGGGGGGTGGTTAGTGAGGGGGGTTAATCGAAATCTATAAGCTTGAGAGATACCTGATAACCTGATTTCGTTTATTGCTGTTATCTAATATCCGTGTAACACCTACGCAGGTTGGGATTGGAAGAGGGGTGGGGGAGGGGAGAGTGGGGGGGGAGTGGGTGAAGTACGGGGTAACTTGAACAAACACTGCTTTGTTCAGGTCTTGAATACAGAGAATGAGAGTTTTAAAGATGCTCTTGTGTAGCTTACTATTATTATTGTACCTGAAAACGTTTGAGATATATGCAACATCATTTCCCAATTGTTGCTGTTGTAGTTATTTGTATTAATGTTGCCCCGTACCCCAGACCCATAGGCGTCGCAGTGGGATTCCCCCCCCCCCACAACTTCATTCGAGGGAAAAATTTCTTTTGGGGAATTATTTTAAATTTAGCCGGAACATAATTAGACCACTCCTTTGGGGCCTATGATGTCCTGAGGTGCAGATCCAAGGTACATTCTCCCTCCCCTGTTTCCCTTTAACCTCACTGGCAGAAATTCAAAGTGATTTCCTGCCCACGTGACCACTGCCAGGACCACATCTTGTGGCATTCCGACTTGAGTAGTTAAACAGTCATCTAATGTAGTCCCTCTTCGGTTAAAGTACTTCAAAATTATAATTAAATTTATTTATTTTATATTTTTCATTGGTTCACTAATATATTTTTTCAGTATTGCATCAAACAGTTCAGCGCGGGAAAGTTGGCTAATATAAAATAGAGGGCAGCATGCTGGAATATCCTTCAATTCTCCCAAATCCGTTTAGCCTTGAGTTGTTCACCGGGTTGAGGGTCTCATGGCCTTCAGCCCATCAGACCGCGAAATCTTCCAGCCTGTATTCGAAAAGAAGTAAAAGAAGATTCACAGAAAAAGAATTAAGAATTCAGTCAGTCGTTTGAAGGATTAACACTACTAATCGATAACCTGCCATTTCATTGACATATGTAGAATAAACATCCACTGTAGCGGCAAATTAATATACACTTTGTGGCACAAACTGTAAAAGGCCACGCTCGCTTGTGATAACCAGATTACAACGATTTTTTGGGGGTATTAAATATACACAATAAAAACGTATAATTGTAAGGAAAACGTCAGAAATACTTTATGATAATCGCATTGATTTTGGAGGGTCATCAGTATTGAATTAAATTGTTTAAATTTTGTCAATTTTTTTTTGGGGGGGGGGGGTGGGGGTATCATAAGTTGCAGACTTCTGCACGTAAGATTACCTTGAAGATTTCTGGCCCTTTTGAATTATTCCTGTGAATTTGAGGGTTGTTAACTTAAGACCATTAAAGGCTCTGGTGCGGAAGTTGACTTTCTATATAGTTGCTATTATTTGAGGATCATAACTGATTTATTATAACAATAGATTTAAGCAGTATATGGTTGCATGTAACATCACTCGCCGTAAGGGTGTTAAGTACGTTTCCAAATATAAGTTCACTTGAAGGGGCAGAGGGAGGGGGTGGGGAAGAGAAAAGAGAGAGAGAGGGTGGGGTAACAGTAGGGGGAGAGGATGTCATAGATGCAATTTGACCAGATGTTTATTTGTTTTTCTCTTCATTGACCTTGGATTGGGTAGGCTACGATTTAAACTTTCACTACTACGGTTGTAAAGCTTATACACTACTAGAGAACATGAGTATTTTGTGATCCACTTTATTTTAAAGTAGGAAATCTACTTTATTAAAAAGAGAAGCTAAGTGAAAAACCTGGCAACTTACATGATCCGCCTTAAGTTTCCAATCCATATCTGAATCACATATACTTCTGGGTAGCTTCAGCCCCCCCCCCCCTCCTCAGCAGACAGAATATTACAAAAATACAAGCGCATAGTATACAAAGATACAATTTGTATGTGTGGTACAACCATAACAATCGAAAATTCTTCAAAATTGCAAAATGTACCACAAGTTTTAAATCTGGACGAAAAATTAAAAAAATATTGTTTCGCCACTTATATGAAGACCTATACACATATTTCATATTAGCCTACTTTTGCATATGAGAATCGGGACAAAGGTCCTTAAGTAGACATCACGTAATTAGGTTTACTATACGAGGTTTACCTGGACCAGGTTGAGCGAGAAGAAGTAGAAATGCCATAACGTTCGCACAGGCTCAATACTTGAATAACGTATTTGAGTGAATTCAACTGAGAAGTTAACTATAAAATATCATTGTTTGACATTTTTAGCTCTACACAACATTGATTAAATTGCCTGGTTACTTGAAGGGGATATATTTGTTGATATAGCTTGGACTGTAAAACCGGTGTACGAATACATTTGGTCCCCTGTAGAAATTGTCCGACCGGACTAAATATCCTTAACAATTTTGAATGTTTCAAAGTAAAGTTAAAGGTCACTAGGGTAAGATCCGATTTAATGTTCTTTACACACAAGGCTAAATACTTGATCAAGTCTTCTATTTTTCTGTTGTTGTTATGGAGATGGGGTT
Organism: Apostichopus japonicus; assembly: GCF_037975245.1. NCBI lineage: Eukaryota > Metazoa > Echinodermata > Holothuroidea > Aspidochirotida > Stichopodidae > Apostichopus > Apostichopus japonicus. The sequence goes on along the minus strand of NC_092571.1, from coordinate 11,827,528 downwards.
TGCCAATGTTGAATCTAAAGAATGGAATCTCTTTACATGACCAAATGATGGCGTTGGTTTCAATGTCGACACTGCTTACATTCTACCTTGAAAATATGAAATGAAAAACAGAAAGTATAACATTCCAGATCCTCTAGTGGCACTATGACGTCACAGATAAACACAATGACAGCTCACAGACATGACTTTAAACAAGGATATCTCCAAAGCGGGAGAAGATTTTTTTTTCGCTGTTTAGGTAAGTTGTTATTCACAAAGATCTCTATCAGGTAAACTTAAGATGATCGTTGGGCTTGTGTCCCCTTTAAGACTGTTGGTGTTAACATTTCCCATCACCGTGTCTGTACGTTGAGGTCCTTTTCTTAAAATTTTGCTGCAATTCATTATTTTTCTGCAAAGTATTGAAATTATTATATTGTTGTAAAATTAATGTTGAATTGATGAGGTTAAATAATGATGTGGTCCTACGTAAGAAACACCTAAAATGACGGCAGTATTGCATTATTGAAAACTGCAATTTTTTATGTCTCAACAACGTATAGTGTGTCGTTAAATAAGGACGTGGAAAACAATTCCTGACAAGATATTTGTTTCATCGGAAATGGAAGATAATTTTATGTAGTATCTGATGTGACTTTTTCGATTAGCGAAATATATTGTAACAGTCCAGCTCTCTGCAAGCGGTGACGTTGCCAAATAAAAGATGGCGCCCTTCAAGAATATATATTGAAGTTTTCAGTATGTGGTGATGTATAGCAAAAAGATACGTCGATTTCATCGATCGGTCATTGTTACCGAGTTGTTTCTGTATGTGGAATCAAATGTACTTGTGTGTGGTGTAGTTGCGTGGGGTATTATCTGGTGCAGGTAAGTACAATGAGTTATCAATAAAACGACTAGAAATCTTACATATTTCCAGACATATATTACGGTCTCCTTTGTAGGGAGGGGTGGGGGTGAGGACAGAAAATAAATTCAACGTGAGACATACATTGTAATCAGGTGTACACGTTCTGCTGTAATAACTACTTTTATTTGTATGTGAGAGAGAGAGAGACAGAGCGGCGGAGGGGTAGGGTAGTGGGGTGGGGGTGGGATGGGGGTGGAAAGGTCGTGTACACCTCCAGATTTCAAGACCATCAGTAGTTTATTTCATCCTCTCCAACATCCAAGCATAATAAAGAAATGAACGATGACTGAAAATAGAATAAACAGTCAGTTGGTCAATTTAGGACTTTTTTTCCGACAATGGTTAACCTACCAGGGCGGACGTACACTATACTCGTATATGGTATTGAACCGACAGCATGACATCGGATAAAAGCTTAGTCCCTCATTTCGTTGTTTGTTATGCTTAGTTATAGCTGTGATGTCTATCTAAAGTTATCTCAAGATATGGTTATTTTTAGTAGAACTTGTTATTGCCTATTATTCTTTATAATTTTGGCATATTTTTAGTCATCATCATTCTTTTTGTGTGATTTACAGTTGAAGAGAAATGAAATAAACTACTGATGGTCGAAACAATTTGAGAAGACTGAAGGTCATTTAAGGCGTATTTTTTTTTAAAGAAATCCTAGTTGAAATTGGAAGATTACACAGCGATAACTGGCAGATGAGTTGGGGGGGGGGGGTTGTACTATATTCAACTTAGACCTATTCTAGCACAACATCTCACCAGTCATGATGTCAATAACTGAGTGTGATGTGTTGATGAAGCCAGCAGCTATCATATGATGTGTAGCACATGTTATGTTTCCTATGCACTAACGGCCTTGAAAACTGACGAATTTAGTATGTAAGTCAATGGAGTAATTATTGTACAATATTGGCTTACTGGCAAGTGAACGATATACCTATATGACTGGACTTTGAAACTTAAAGTTTCATATAGTCTCTGTGCATTTGTAGTTTCATAGGCTAACTGCATTGCTAACTTATTATGAGCCTGTCACGGCCCACACAAACGCCCTCACTTTGTATGTACCTACATGACTACACTCCCTGGTGTGTTGTCCGCCCCAATGAACAACCGAAAAGTTCTTCCTAATATTGCAAGCACTCCACGCGCACTACAATACTGCGTATTTGCAGGCAAATGCAGTTCTGGTTCACTTTGGCTTTGAGCAACTAAGTGCTCATAGGCTGTTTATGTAGAGCGTCCTCTATTTAACTAAGTTGCTGTATTGACAAGATGTGCATGCCAGCATTACAAATAAGATTGTAATTTATATATATTTGTATATTATATACTTCATGTCATATATATATATACATGATGACATGGTCTTGAAGTAGAATTAGGCGATTAGAATGTAATCAATGAACCTGCGATTGTTTATATATACCAATAGACTACATCAGTGTAGTAATCCTTAAATATAACTGATGACGATGGGGGTGGGTGGTCAGCCTGCCGAAGGAGGATGGGGGGGGGGGGTATTTACGGAGAATTGTTGTTTCATTACCCTTGTACACAACGCTACCGAGGTCGACGATGGAGGTGTTGAAGGCGGTTTGTCGGAAGGTAAGGGGTTGCCTGTGCGGCCGGGGTGGGTGCGGGAATTGCAGGGTCGTCTCGGAATTATTAAAACTTCATTAAAATATCTAGCGACAGAAAATTGAGTGTACATTTTTACGACGGAATGGTAGCAAATAGCGCGAGTAAAATCCGGCTTCGTAATAGAGAGGTGGAGGGGTGGTGGGTAGGGCAGTTTAGTCTAGTTCCTTAAGTTTTCAACGCAGTTTCTAAAGGTTTTGTTTGTACCTAGTTGCATTTTGAAGCTAGATGATAATTCATATACGTGAAAACAAGTTAACGTAATTGAAAGGTAAATGCATTGAGTACCAATGATACAAAAACAGGTTACATGATATTCATTATTTATGTATTAAAAATCAACCAGCGATCACGCAAACTGAAAAGGAGCTCCAGTAAAGATATTTTGCAGAAAAATAGAAGTTTTGTATATATGCAATATGAAAGAAAAATATAAATCTTTTGATAAAAATAATTATTAATCACATTTGAAGGTTTTCAATAGTTCCATTGTCTCAAAAAAGGGTTCATTTGACTGTTGCTTTGTTTGTTACTCTGACATTAGCGACTTATTCCAACCATGGCCTCCACACGGGAAGCATATGCCCAGACACGACATTGTTCTTTCCATCAAAAACGGAGTGAGCCATTTTCAAACCATTCCTTGCGAACGACCGCTCAGCCGATTCCATTGGTGATGTTGGAGGTGTCATCAAAGAATAGGGACTCCCATTCCAACTTTGCTGCACGGTAGGTTGAACCTCCACTGTTAATTTTTTGTTGGACAATGTCGTAACTTCTGTCGCTGGTCGATTGTGTCTCGCGGCGGGTGGTGAGACAGAAGAAGCATGGGTTGGTGTTGGTGGTGAATGCATATTGGTAGTACGACTTGCTACGTGGTTCAAAAGTTGAATCCGGGTATTTGTATCGATCGAGTCACATGACAGTAGAAAATGCGAAACTTCTCCCAGGCACTCGCTGAAACCAGCTTGGAAGTGATTCACGGTAGGTTGTTGTCCTTGGTTTGTCAAGGCCTGTTTCTGGAGACCGCGCAAGTAAAGTAGAGTCATCTCTAAAATATCAGCCTTCTCTACCTTCGAATTCTGTGAGACCTGAAAATGGATGAAAGGAAAAGATATAAATTTAGCTACGATCAGTATTGATTTTATCTCTGATAAAAAAACGTATTCCATTTGGCGATGGACATATCAGCGTACATGACACCAACATACAAGGAATTATGTACAAAAATAAGTAACTAAAATAACTAAGTAAATTTGGACTTCTTTAAAGAAACTGATTAAAATTTAAACAGACTAAAGCTAAGCAATCTCTATGGACATAAACAGTTGTAAAAGAAAACTGCTGTCAAAACCTGTACGATCGTTATTTGGTTCTATAGGAAGAAATAGATGAATGAAGAATGTAACCTACCTTGTTTTCTAATGCAGGAAACACCAAATTCTTCAACTGGAAAAGACTGTCATTGATTCTTGCCCTTCGTCTTCTCTCGGTCAGATGCTTATTAATCTGTAATAAAAGAAATGTATACGGTATAGTTAATGATTTATTCCTCCTGTGGTTAGCAAAAATTCATAACGTGTAAGGCTTCGCTTGTGTCGTCTGCTCAGCGACAACCATTATATATACCGCTACGTGATATGTAAATGCAAAAAGCCACGCTATTTATGATGATTGTCACTATGCACAACACAGCCGCTAAAGCAGTCCACACGAAAAGCAGACGACACGAATACAATCGCCTAGCAGACGACCTGTTGCACACAATGTAAGTTTACGATGTTGCACAATATTGGTTTGTCCCAATGCCTAAGACCATCTAATACGTGTGATTAGTAAACAGACATTTTTTCTAAACGCCGACACATGTTGTAAAAGCTTACGATTTTGAGTTAATAGGCCTCTGCTTGTGACTATGCTTAGACACGAATGGATCGAAGTTGGATAACCAGATTGATAGAAAATAACGGTGTAGCCAAATTCTTCTTTAAATACGTTATTTATTTGAATTAACCAAATAGATGCAAAAAAATGAAAGTTCTTGCTTACCCTTGGACGGCGTTTATGCTGTCGAACGTCTGAATTTAGAATAACAGTTGCCATGTTTCCAATAAAATAAGTAAAACGATAGTTGCTATATTATATGTGTAGATGCACAGTGGTCTGGCTTTGAATTGAGAATGATAACAAAGTCTGTCCGAGAGATGTATTTATAAAGCTATCTGGGACTTCATAGATACCCAGTACGATCAGTGACGTTTTCTCCAAATAAGCCAATCAGGAGTGAGTATTTCTCGTTTGAAGGGGCACGCGACTATTTTGTTTGACCTGTCGTTGCTACTATTGTGTTTACCTAATACTGCTTGCTCTTGGTTCGATTGAAGCCATTGTGATAGCATTTTCCTGTTCTATTCACGATCGTGGGAACGTGGTTTGAAGTAGAATGATGAATACTTGTTGCAAAGAACCAAATGACGGAAGCTTTATTGAAATACGTTCCTTTGATGGATGGTTAGATCTTGTGTCTCTAAAGAGAAGGCACGCGGGATGGCCTATTCATTGGTCGTGGGAAAAACTGATTCAGTCATTCATAGGTCCACCTGATTAGGAATAGAAGTCTCGTAATCACATAAGAGCCAGACATCTGCCATAGATAAATATTATAGATCACTAAATTGGTTTTCATTAGATTATTTAGGTTTGAAACTAAATAGTAAAAGTTGGCTGACTCTTTTCCCATGATCAATGACCTGATATTGTTTGTTGTACGTGGTTATGAGTTACACAAAGGAGAGAGATGTTTATGAAAATGAAAATAAAGTGAGAGAGAGAGAAAGGGGGGGGGGTTTCTTTTATATATATAGCGCGGAATGATAACGGTTTCGGTTACTTTCAAGTTTATTTTACATTCATGTATAGGGAAAAGGAGAAAAAGAAAGATATGGTGGAATAAGCAAGTGTGTAAAGACCTTAATGTGTTATGACTAAAGGAAGTGACTCGATTCGGGTGTGAAATAAACTATGGAATTATATAACGAGAACGTGTGAAGGTTTTGTCCGTACTATACAAAATATGGGAAAGAAATATTTAGTTTTAAATAATACTGCTGTTAAATGGGTACGACTGGGAGCTTAATTCAGGGGCGCGAAGAACTTTTATCTTTAATGAGGGACATTTTTCCGGGGGGGGGGAGGGGTAAGGTCATCCAGCGGAGAGGTCGTATTATACCTTTTTTTGGTAAAAATGGAGGGCAATTAGATGCAAATTGGTGGTGCTTTATTTGTAACTTCTGAAATTAATGTTTTTTTTTTCACTGTTTAGGTTGTACCGCACATACATGTTATATATTTATCTATTTTACACTAGGATTCTTGTAATAGTCTGTATACCAGTCGGTAGGTGGGAGGGGAGATTACCATGTGACTGTATTGGGGGAGGGAGATTAAATACGTGACTGCTCCACTGTTGTGTGTGCATAGATTTGTCATATGCAGAAATCAGTTAAAATATTATTCTATATCACGAATACCTCTTGTTTGAAGACAATGATGTGGGTGGAATCGCGTTGGAAATGCATATTTTGGGTATTAATACGGGTGCAGTGTTGGTAATGAAGCCAAGTATTTCGCTTTTAATATCTGCTTATTTTCCTTGGGGGTGATCGGTATCTGGACAAATGGTCCTCTCCCTCCTTTCTTGGCTACTTGCCAGCATGATAGAACATAGTCCAGTTATGACGTTCGCATATGACGTCACCACATTCAACCACATGCTGACATGAAACGGTTGACAGCTTTTGATAAAAAGACCCGTTGGTCAGCCTCCATCCTTAACCTTTGTTCTGAGTGCGGTAAAAAGTAAACCAACATTATATATGGGTGATATAGGTAGGCCTACGATACGTACGCAGCCCATATGAGGTATGCTGGTATTCCGTTCTTTATGTTAATATGCGGGTTTCATTAACGGGGAATAACGGTCGGTGAACATGACATTTACATGACCTCACCACATGATACTCAGCCACACTTAGGCGGACAGGAAACTTTGTACAGCGTTCTGTGTATAGGTGTAGCACAGTGTCTGGTAACCCCCCTCCCCTCCCTGTGAGGAGAGGGAGGTCGAAGTGGACGGCGTAATGCAAACAAGTGGCAATATGAAAGCATGGGTAAGATATACGATGCCCTGTAACATGCATGTGCTGGTATTCTGTTACTGGTATTAATTTACAGGTTGTCATAGCGGAGAATAACGAATGTAACGGTAATCATGACGTGTGCATGACGTCATCGCATCCACTGAGCCAAAAGACAACGGAAATGTACAATGGAAATTAAGTTAACACTGTGTAATTACATAAGCGAATCACTGACCGGGAAATGAATCTAAGAGCAACGTATCAAAGGTATTCGAACCAAGCTAGGCTAGTTTGTAATGTACGTACACTTTCAAATATATAGCCATTTCCTGCTGCATATACTCATATCTCTTGTCACATAATGCTCTCTTGACCCCGCCCCCAAAACCCACCCATGTGTATGGGGACGGTATAGGGAGGAGGTGCTAGGTAGACTGTTGTGACTCTTTCCCATGTTTAGCTTTTTGTTTGGCATAGTCATAACAGGCAATTTCAAAAGTCTTGCAAGAATATTTCTAAGTGTGCAATAGTTATTATTGTACACTCCAGTTCGCGTAACGTTCTAAGTATTTGAGTTAAATGGAAAACAAAAGAGTAAATTAATTGCCGGACATGGCGGTTTGTGCTAATGCTGAGGGACGGATCCAGATGTATGATCCAGCGACGCCTATAGGAATGCATCCCTTGTTAGAAAACAATGATGGGGTGGGAAGGGGGGTGGGGAGGAAAACTTTCCCATGTCCAATCTGCATGCTCTCTTTTCCTATGCCTATGATATTGTTGGTAAGAAACTGTGGATGATCAAACTCGAGAAGGAATTGTGTTGGAAAAGCCCACTATTACGAAGGTACGCTAGTGACCATGGAGATGGGGTGGTGTTGTTATAATACAGCTGGTTGCCCGGCGAATATAGGCCCTAATCTCGGCAGGAGGAATATGTCTATAAACCAGACATGGTGTAAGTTTTCCTCTTCAAGAAAAGCGCTTTAAGTCTAGATAGACGTTCTGTCTGGTTCTTGGCTATATACCCCCCTTAAAATAGTGCAGACTTAAGAACGGAAGAAAAGTTGAAAAGATTAACACCTGCAACATTATATGAAATTATCCCATGTATTTCTCCCAAAGATCTAAGTCTCTATAGCGTGCCGTTTGCTTAGCCTTGTGTACGAAAGTTTCGGAACTAATATCGCGACCTGAGTCGCCCATTCGTATGGGCACGCGAACCTCGCGCGACGTGAAACTCAGTTGCAACACGTGGCCCTTTGTTAGTCATGCGCTAACTGTACAATTTTCCCACGCACTTTCAATAGTCTAGTCCGGTAAGATCCGATCGTGGTATGCTATTGTTACTATGCGTATGTAGATTGCCGCTAAAATCCCCTTGAGCCGTCGACTAGTTTACTTTTGCATTATTTTGTTAAGCGAGCGTGTGGCTCAAGTGGTTTGATCAATAGTGGCCTTTGTCAAGACCGTGGGAACTTGGGAGGAGATGAAAAAAAGTTTCGATAAGGATAAGAGAGGGTTTAGAGAGAGGAGGGAACAATCATTTGTTTACTCGTCTTGGTAGGCATCCAAGTTGCGTTTACTTTACTCTCATTGAGAAATTAATACGTCACACATAGCAACGACCAATCAGGGGAAAGAAATGATAAACTGTAAGCGTGCCGTAATAAAATGAGCAGACGTTACTAAGTGGAGGGGGGAAACCTGTACACTGAAGAACTTACATAAGGTATATAAACAGTTTCGTGTTTTAAAAAAAAAAAGGAAAATATAATTTGAAGTTTACAGAGAAATAAAAATTTTTTATGCTTACCAGTGTTTTTTTTTTGTTAACGTGTCATGACTTGAGACACTAAATATCGAAACCTAAATGGCTGGAATAAGTTTACCCTTTCAAAGGAACTCATGATGCTCTTTTGATATCGTCATGATTATACGGTTACAGTCTCGATGTGAAAAGGGGGGGGGGGTCGGAAGGATTGGAGAGTGAATAAAGTTGTTTGTTTTTCGTGCCCATGCTCTATCTGGGGTGAATTTTCTTTAAAACGTTACCAATAGAGATGATACAATGAATCCACTAGTCAATGCTTCGACACCATGTTCTGAAAAAAAGTACTGGTTAATGACTCGATTTAACCTTAAAGCAACTTTTTTTGAGTTGAATTTTTATAAAACTTTTGCAGCTGTTCAGTAGACCAACTCATTCTAACATTGTTAGTTCAAGCCACTTAAAGGACGAGTTTGGGCAAAAGAAGTTAAGAGTTGATATGTCATAAAAGACATAATAAAAGAAATTGGGTCTTCAATCATACTTATAAGATTCCTAAATCCTATTGGTCCATTCAGGTCAGCTGACCGTGGTTAATCCTGTGAGTAACGCACGGTAAAATTACGGGGCATCACTTTAATAAATCTTTGGTTATATGTAACCAAAAATGTTTTGTTTTATGATTTTTCCCCCACACAAATGGTAGTGTATGAATGAACGGGGTTAATCAACGGTCTAGCGTGCGTTACTTACATGATTAATGCACTCCGGGTGTTAATGCTATCGCTGGATGCACTCGGGCTCCGCCCTCGTGCATTGCTTGCATTATCCCACGATCGTGCATTAATCCTGTGAGTAACGCACGCTAGACCGTTGATTAACCCCTTATTGGTAAACATTCTACATCTGTTTCAGTTTTCTAGGTATTCTCTTTTAAATATTCTACATCTCTAGAACACCCCATTAAGACTTAACGGATGATGAATTTTAAATCTTGAGAAATGACCATTGAAACAGCTGAGGTTCACCAGATAATGAATGCATCTGTAACGTTGATGCAGTGTCTCAGATGCAACACAAACTCAATGGGAGAAATTACTTTAATTGCCTCCAATAACATGTTAAGAGTTCATTACAAATTAGTGAAGAACAAATGGCTTTAAATGTCATCCAAAGAATGCTCTGTTATAGTCATGAAAAACTTCAAAGAACCGGTTTTGGTTGAGTTATTAGAATTTGTGAAAAATTAAAATTTAAACCTGCATTGACGAATAAACGTCATAATGAATTTAACCGTAAAAGGAACATTCCAGAGATGCAGCATAGTTTAAACCCGGAAATGCTATAGAAACGATACCAGCGACCCCCTCCCCTCCCCTCCCCTCCCCCTCTCTTCTTAGACTATGATGTATCCAAGACTAAAATGCTACCTATGAAGGAGTCCTTTAATCATTAAAGTTTAAAGAAAAGAAAGAAATATTTTCCCTGATCGTTTTGTTCATATGATCGACGATACGAAACTTCTAATGAAAATTAGTATGTAACTAAATTTTCAAAGTACATATATGCAAACGTATAATGTCAGGCATTTATGAGGCCATATAGTGCTGTTTTTGTCTTTCTGGCTTTAATTTTTATACCAGTAGATGAAAATCGAAAAAAACCTACTAGGCAATTATAAACAAATTTGAAATATATATATATATAGGCCCTATTTTATTCTGGCAAGAACGTGATTTAACCAGTGACATCATGTTAAACAATCCGGCAGGGTCTGTAGGTTTCTTCCCGTGGAATGAAGAAAAAAACGAAAAAAAAACACTTTTTTGTTGTTGTAAATGAATTGACACGGCTACAAAGAGCATTAAAGAAATACACATTCTTTTAATTGTAAACACCAAGTAATTTCCTTTACGTCACACTTTTTGCCTGTTTGCCTTATTTTCAAGTCCTTATCTAATCTTTTTAGTTTGCTTCTTTCCCTTACTCAACGGTACGCAATGATGAAATTTTGGTCGTGGTCCAAGATTTATAGACTTATATATTGTCTCGTAAACAAGCCAGAATGTGAATTTTAGTTCGGTTCCTGGACCAACATAGACATCACATGCTTTCTGGACTCGTGGTTTTGGAGCTTCGTCAGCGGAAACCTGTATTCGGTGACAGCTCCTTGCTTTTAGTATAGGCAAGGTTCGACAACTTGTTGTGATTGGAATGCTGGATTGCATAAACAGCGCCATCTTACCAGGGAGTTGTTCCATAACAACTCCCTGATCTAACTAACCAAGGTAATGCCACCAACACTGTGTAGGTTTTAGTCAGACTTGTTAGTTAGGCTATTTACAATTACATTGAAATTATCTAGACTTATTTTCCTCCATTTTTTTTTCCAGTTTCTTACACTTTAATTGGAAGAAACCTGTTTCTTCCATGTTAAAAAAAAAAAAAAAAAACTCGGAAACCAGCGAACCCTGCAATGATCTTACAAGTTCTATGTATAATTGAGTTATATCTACCCTTAGTTGGTGTCGATCGCCATATAGTCACTTTCTTTGCTGCTAAGTTTTAACTAGGCCACACCACCATGACGAAGAGCTTAAAACAATCATGGCCGCAAAACGGGCAACTCCTGGAGGAGTCCAGGGGCTCATGGATCGATACGGATTGGACTTTGAACATGGATTAAGCTTGGGTACGGATAATAGGAGAGTCGAAGATGCTGGTTGAATCTTTGTATCCTGTACAGGTGAGAGGAGAGGTGAATGATCAAAACATGCCAAGAGAGAAAGAGAAGGAAAGAGTAAAGGGGGGGGGGGGGTACAAGGACTAAAATGAATATGCGAAAGTGTTGTTGTTTTAGCTTTTCATATAAAGCGAAAATACTGTCTCAGGATCACTCCGAGCCAGGTCCGGGGACAGTAACGTTACCGGGCCTCTATTTTATATTTTCATGAAAATGATATTTACTACTCTTTTCTCATATTTTCCCGAGCAAACCCGCATTCCCGTCCCCAAATGACCTCGGGCCCACGGGCTGTAGTCATTCTGCCCCTCCCCCTCTTCTGGCGTGATTCAAAGAGTAACGATAAGGTATATTAAAATTAGGCGCTGATTGCATGTTGTTCGAAACCAGTAAGCTTGCAAGGTCGTCATTCCACTGTACAGAAGGCTTATGCCACATGTATCGAGCAATGCTAGTTCTGTTTTGGTGACATATGTTGCCTTACTTACTGTAGAGATCTCAGTAAGCATGTAATATAGATACAGGGAAAGTTATGGTCAAGGGTGAGAGGAGAGGGTTCTTTATCATAAAGTTGGTAACGGAGAATATTTTATAGGAAATTGCGCAGGGAAGTGTATCAGAGTGACTATTATACGCGTGGGTACGTGTTAACCGTGAAGTGGTAGTTTGTCTGACTGACTGACTAACTGACTGACTGACTGGTCAGCAAATTTAGGAGTAAAAGAACGTATTGAGCCATTCTGTGCGTTGAATGCGTTGTTACATAACTTACTAGGCATAGGCCTTTAACGTGCATGAATAAGTTAAGTTTTAATTAAACATCATCACCCAAGATAGTGCCTAGGCACGAATACCAAACAAGCTGGTACACTCTCGACCAGAGAAGCCTCTACATCGAGACCGCAACCGTATGATTATGACGGTATTCCCGTCAAATGTATATCACGAGTCCCTTGGAAAGCATGTCAGGTACTACTACACATGATCAGGTTAAAGGCCTGTGAGTGAACTATACCCACTATGTATCTTTAAAACAGATACTAGACAAGATCTTAGCCAAAAGGTTGAAGAGCACAACATTTAATGTTACTACGGGGTTTAATTAGTTGCAACAGCTGTTGACTTATACATTAGTAGTCCATGGTTCAACCTATAGGAGCCATCTACCTACCGATACACGGCTGTGAATAGATGCAAAAGCTGAGTAGACGAGCGCCATCACTTGAGCACGGTCACACAGTTCACTGCTCTGTCTGTACAGTGGCTGTACGTACCTACAGAGCCGTAGATGTCAGTATTATATACCAACCTATAGAGTTCCTTTATAGAGGAACTCTACCAACCTATCACATACAGCGCCACCCCTCGCGGATGATTTGCAACGACAATTAAGCCATAGGCACAAAGAGTATACCTTTACTATATAATTTGCGTGACTAAATTTGCGAGAATGACACAAAGCACGAATTCAGGTATAACAACATGTAATTATGTAACAATATCGTTCACGTCTTAAATATAATAGCAAATGGTATGACAGATATATATTAAATTAATAAAGATCAACACACCAGCAAAATTCCACTCCCAGACCGGTGTAGTCCTATTGGGACCCATCAGGCAAAGAACACTCATAAAACTATACAAGAACTGTACAATAGTTTTTGGTTGTAATTTTATCTGTCTACTTTTGTCTTCGGAATCCTGTCTCATATCGTTCATAAGAAGTCCAAATTGATGAGGGAGGAATGGGGGGGGGGGGGAGGGGAAGGGGAGGACTGGTAACATAATGTTAATGAATATAAAGTTGGATCATGTGAAAACATTGTCTCGTTCATGACGCTACTCTTTCCTTATGCAATGATTCAAAAGTCTGCAAATCTACCTGTCAACTAATCGGCGATCATGCCATACGCCTTTGGACACTACTTCCTATTGGCCTGAAAGATGCAAAAATGCTCATTGGACATTAATCTTTACAGTAATTTCTGTGAGTTTGATCATTAGAAAGAGAAGCGATTTTCTAATGTCTATGTTTGGATTGTCCCTGTGAAGTCGTATTTGCTTAAACCCGTTGACATACTATACCAACATGTTAATAGTGCTATCAATGGTTGACTTCGCTAACAGTTGAAAATGACGTTGACTAAGACTGTCAAACTAGTTATTATGCAGATATGTAATATACACACACACTCACACACTCACACGCACACACACACACACACACACATATATATATATATATATATATATATATATATATATATATATATATATATATATATATATATATATATATATATATATATATATATATATATATATATATATATATATATATATATAGCAGCTGGGATTATCATCCTTCCCCCTTCGACCAATAACTCGCCCAGAGAGATCATCATGCAACGGGGGTGAGCTTAGTCATCCAAAACAGAACGAAGCATACATTGGAGGCAGGAGTGATAGAATAATGAGTTCAGTCTGGGCAGTTAAGTGATTCCAAATCAGATATTCAGACTTCTTAATTATCCCATTAATTTTCCTCTTATCCTGTTCAGCATCGCTGCCAATACTTGAAATGGAAATCATGATAATAACCGAACGAAAAATTAGTGATAACAGAGTATGATCAAGAGTGAAATGATTTCAATTTCCTCAAACAGTAAAGGTGAGAATTTATAGCTTCTACATGATTAGATCTACGTTATCTGACCAACTGAGTTTGTCGTTTATAACCCCCCCCCCCCTAACTTCTTATAATAATGAACCCGTTCAACAGGAGACTCGGAAATGACAATAGAGTCAGGCAGGCATTTGTCGGTCCTGGAATCAATAACTATTTCCTTAGGTTTACTGGCGTTCAGTTGGAGAAAATTACTATTGGAATAGTCCACAAATTTTATTTTACTCATTTGAATACAGTGAAGAATCATCAGAAGTGATCAGTCCAATCATTGTAGTGTCATCGAAAAACTTCACAACACTGGCACGAATTGGTTCCATCATACCTTACAGTCTGATGTGTGTAGGCTAAACAGGAAAGGCGCTATAACTACATGTGCCTCGGGTGCTCCTGTGCAGTGGCGGAGCTAGGGGTATTGGTCAAGGGGGCGAGAATGGTCTGTAGGGGCGCTTTCGACACTATCTAAGCGGAGCGCCACCACAGGTTGGCGCGGAGCGTACAGAATTTTTTTGAGTAAAGATACTTCCTAGATCGCCGGAAATTACCCTTTCCTGGCCTTGCTAATTTGCAGATAAACGAAGAATAAATAGGTGTCATCGCCAACAAAATGTGACAAATGTCAATAGGTAGATGAGAGTGCAATAAAGTAGTAAATAATCGCGAATAAGTAAAACGTGGTAAAAAGTTAAAAAGGGCGCCAGCAGTCCATTTGAGTCCGTCAGGGGGGGGGGGGGGCATTCGCCCCCTGACTATATGGACGCTCGGCCACTGCTCCTGTGCTGCAGGGAACTCACGATGTCTGAAGAATATTGATTGTAGCCACACGAACTGGGAAAAGGAGGTTAGGTAATTCAGGGTCCAGGTGGTCATTATGATTGGGGCCACATCGCCAATAGCATATGCCAACATAATGTGACTGGATTATGTTGAAGGCCGACGAAAAGTTAAAGAACATTATTCTTGTTGAGTTACTACTAGATGGGAAGTTACACTGTCGATAACTGTTAAAATAACATCTTCACAACTTCTGTCACTCCTGTATGCAAACTGAAAAGGATCCATAAAGTCCTCACTGCATTCTTTAATTGGGATAAGACTAGACTAGACATTCACATGATTTGAAAACAACCGAGGTCAAAGCTATACAGGCTGGAGGTCATTCATGTTTGATGCTTTCTGTTTCTAGAGTGCCTTTTAAGCTAGATCAGGATCAGATCAACTGCTGTTATCTGCCCTTTGTTATCACTCCAGGGTAATAATAGAACATCGATCCGGACGCGTCTTGTAGGTATGTTTATATGGGTGTATGTATGTATGTATATTAGATCCTCCTGCAAGCAGGAATTCGCGAAGAAGCCATCATTGGCTTATCAAAGCCGCAAGCTGACCGAAGTCAGTCTCTTACATTCATATTTAACGTCCATTATTATGAATTGTCAATCGTCAACAACTCTGTAACTGGACGACATACATTAATCTTGAAGGGACTCGAACTCGGGACCTTATGATTGGAAGGCACCGGCGTTAACCACTCAGCTAACACTATTATGAGAGTGATTTCTTCGCTAAAGTCATGACAGTCGAAACGGTTGTCCAATTTATTAAAATCTTTAACGCAATCCATTGTCGGAATTAGTAATAAGCTCTGACCAGAGTTGGATTTACTGGTGAATAAGAGGCTTGTTTACAACATTGACAATAAACTTTGTGCTCTAAAATTCGCTTCAAAAGATGGCCAACATATCAGCCATCCTGTGAGGCATAACCTTTTATAAGGTAGCATACGCCCATTAAAAGCACCATTGACTTACACACTATCTTACAAAAGTAATGTGGTCCCTAAGTCTAGATAAAAGTTCTCACGAGCTAAACGCTACCCATCACTGGATAGCTGACAAGATGGCCTTTCATTGGCACTATCAATTATTTGTATCATGACCATGCAGAATTTTGCTACAAGAGCCTGAAGTTTTCGTCACTTGTAAACAAACCTCTTTACTCAGTCGCAAACAATTTTCGTACGCTGCTCCTGGGAGGGCTAAACTGGTATAAAATTGTCTCAATTGACCCAAATTTTGCACCGCATGTACTTCCATTCATGCTCTTTAACATCCAAGTAACATAAATGTAGATCCCAATTGATAACATAGCGGAAAAAGTTGTTCTCCTGCTTCTAATTGGCACTTTTTCTGAAGGAGAACATTTGGGTGGATTGATATAGACGCTAATAGGAGTATGCTACCACAAGGCTTTAGAGGCCACATTACTTCCACAGATTTAGTTAGTAAGTCAATGGGGGCTTTCATTTGGCGTATGCTACATGACGGACCACGAAAAGTTGTCCACCATCGTCATTCAGGTATAGCGACATCAGTTTGATCTATCTGCCTTCGTTTGTCGTCGTTTCCGGTAAATTAAGACCGGGAAAAGATAAGATTCCATGACATTTTGAAAGAGCAAAGACATTGCTTTTAAACAGAGCAGAATTGGAATAAGTGAACTTTTGAATTACAAGATCTGTGCTCTACCAACTGATCATCCAGTTGGAAAAAAAGGGCACAGTCAGAGGGACTAAAACCTATCATAGGGCCAATTAGGAAGCTTGTTATAATATGGAAGCAATGAAAGTTTCACTGCTCGCCCCTTCCCTCATCCCCGACCTCACGTCTTCATTCTCGGATAAGATTCTGAGGTAACAATGGTGGGGAACCAATTTACATCGCCATGTTCCCACCCCTCCTCATCACTGATAAAGTTCAATTGTCCATACGAATTAAATTTGTACCTGTATTAATTCTATTTAATACCGGCATTAATTCGCAGTCAATCACCATGCAGCTTCATATACCGGAATGAAATAGAATTAATACCTGCATCAAATAGAATTATTAATATTTTTTGTATTTCCCGTATGGCCTCCCATAGACGCAACCTCTGAAAATAGTGACCGAACTCATTGTTCGATTTTGAAGCACATATTCTTATCTTGGTAACGTTCAATGTATGAAATTATTTGAGAACATTTAATATATGTTAAAGAGCACACGAAACTAAAAACAATTTCGATGATTCGTGTCGTTGCTGTGTGCCATTTTATATGTTCACCTCGAAGATGCGACCGAACATATCCACATGATCGGCCCACAGTAAACACCAGTGTCATGATACTGTGGGCGCATCTCATGATGTTATACGTTCTGTTTAGAAATTGATGGCGTCCTTTCAGAATGGTTAGAATCGAGTTAACAGATACGGTCTTACGATAGCGACCGTTAATTAGGCCTACGGTGTGCAAATGTCAAAACGTACCATCGTGTATTCATTAATTATGAATATTGTCTGTATCAAAGGTAATCAATAACGATGGCGTCACTCTTTATTTTATATTGCATATATTAATTATTATGTTCTGTAGATCTAATTATAGAACTAATTTATGGTCTAAATATGCCACACTATGCTCCATTTGATATCAATAAGGTTAATTTTTCTTCGTGAGGATGGGAGGGGGATTGGAAATATCGAATACTCGTTAATAAAAATTCACAAATTGAACGCCTTTAAACTTATTTAATGGTAATTGTTCCTACTTTGAAAATTGTCCACTGGTGACGAAATGTTAATGATCGAATCGAATTCATTTCATTAACCTCTCATTAACCTTGACTTTTTGCAAGATTCTGAGAATGCGTCTTAGCTTGGATAAACAAACGTTAATCATCATATTGAAATTTACATTCAATTCATACTCCTCAGCTTTCGAGATAACAACTTTTGAAGTTGGCACGTTTACTACCAAAAGTGAACTTGAAGCAAACAGGAGTGATGCCATAGAAGCACAATGACAAATTTGTTTTATATTTTTCTTCAAAATGTTTAATCCAATTTCTCCTTCAAAATTGGGATGCATTAACATATATGAATATCCAACAGTCATTGGTGGTATTGAAAACTTAACTTTTCTTTCAACGAAACTGGAAAACCTGTCCAATCCAAGGTAAAAACGATAAAGTTAAACCGCATAAGGGAAAACAAAACACTTTGCTGTCAGTGTTCAACTATGACATCACACCTGCTTGCCTCAAGTTCACTTATGGTACAAACTGTGAAATTTCAATTATCAATATCTAGAGAATTCAACAAAGCTTTATAAATGCTTAGTATTTATTACAAATATTGTTTAGTATTTTTACTAATTTTTAAGTATTACATAAAAAAAGGTCAAAAGTGTAATGGCATATTGTTAACTACAAGCGATAGGAAAACTGATACTTCTCGTACCCGCATAAAAGTATATGAGCGTGCATGGATACCGTTATTCTAGAACTATTGTTGAAAGGCTTTACTTGTATAGGTTCATATCATGCATTGGAAGCCTAGCTAACTGTAAATAGCTTACATATAGGCCTATGTATAAGAAACTTTTAAATATACCGCCAAACATAACGATAGGCTTAAAGCTGTCAACAAACCAGCGTTCACTGTGCATGTGGAATACAGACTGCGGTGTAATTTTCTCGCATGTTCCCATGCAATGGGCGGGTGCCAGCGTTTCAGTACAGTAACCTTCATGCTTTGCTTTTGATGTCATAGCAAAAGGTTTGCCCGTGTCCGTTGTAGCACTGTCAATTATTCAAGCGCTAGTAAATAACCTATATACACAACACCAACTGCATGCTTGCAGCAGAAGTGAAGTTATTAAGAAGATCGTGCAAGTCATAGCCCGGCATATGTTGCACTATTTTCTACACCATACAAAAGGAAGCCCGACACACGAAGTACCTGCATTGTAAAGTTATCAGTAATCATGGCGTGTTTATCATTCTGGAAACGTTTGGGACGGACTCGAAAGACGGGTGATATTGATACGGGCGCAGACGGCTTAGCTAAATGTTTAGGTCTGGTAGATCTGACCGCTATTGGAATTGGAAGTACACTCGGTGTAGGAATCTATGTTCTTGCAGGAGATGTCGCCAAGACTACGGCTGGCCCAGCCGTCGTATTTTCCTTTCTATTGGCAGCTGTTGTGTCATTACTATCGGGTAATTAATCTTTGTTTAACTTTCCTTTTTCTTACATTATCACACTTAGGTTACTTATGCCAGTAGTAGGCCTATACATGGTCGTAACCTGCGGGAGGTGGAAGGGGGGGGGGGAGCATGGGGAAGCTGCCCCATGAGATTTCCACTTACTAAATGAAAGTAGGACTACGATAATGTGAACGCCTGGACAGTATGCGCTATTTCAGTTAGTTTTAGCGAAATTTTCATATCATTTCTTTTGATTTCATTAGGCAGTAGTGTGCAACCTCAAGATTCTAGGCACGTAATGCAGGAATGGCGTTCAAAAAGAACACAAGGTTTATTTTAACCACTCATCAAGTATATGCACGATCGCAGCTGCGATGACCGTGCGTTTTTTTTTTGGTTTTATAAGAATTTTGTTAGAATAATATTAAACGTACTGAGAGCTCCTAAGACTTAACCTGCGTGAACAGTGTAGCAGTCCAATGTGAAAAAACACTGTTCATAAATATATTTATTACGTCTATGGGTGTTTCATGTAGGCTTATCAATTTTATTTTTAGCCCCTTTATCAGTGCCCAAAGTTTTAATAAAAAATACGTATATACCAGGGCATTTTTTAACATACTAACTAAGGGGACCGCGATCCCCATTCCCCCGCACGGCCCACCATGCACTCAGCTTATCCCCCCCCCCCCAGTAGGCCCCCTTTTGACAGGTAAAACAAATAATGATAACACAAACCTAACAATCAATTTACACCTAAATTCCCCATATGGCTTCCGCTCAGCATATATATAGGCTACCGCTACCATCAGAATGCCCTATATAGCGTCCTTTAATATATCTTCAATTATTTGTGTATAAATAAAACATTGAATAAAGCAGAGATGATGAAGTAATTTAAAGTCCTAAGTTTGCCCCTATACGAAGTGACTTTGCCGAATAACTTTTTTCTTCTAATTCACCTTTTCTTTTGGAATTTTACATTGTTAAAACATGATATCTCAAAATAAAGACTGTTTAGATGCAACTTACAAGGCCTGGGAAGTGCGTGGCCTTTCCGGCAACATGAGAGGCACTTTTGGCAAACATTTCCTTGCTACGCTACGCGCCAACTAATGGTGGCGCTCCTCTTAGATAGTGTCATGATGTTCCCCCTGTGTGGGAAATGGCTTCCACCCCTCCTCCACTAAAAAGGGCTCTGGTATATATACGAACATAAAAAACAAATAAAATAATTCCATTTGGACAATACATGATTTATCTTGATGTTCCTCAACTACACCTCCCTAGGGATTTTACCCAGTCTACTGCCCTGGTATACTCCCCTTCCCTACCCTCCCCTCCCCTAGCCCCAATTTTTCATAAAAAAAACCTCATTCGTAAGGTATGTTCTGTGACTGACCCCGACTTAAACCATTGAGCCCTCTAATAGTACGCGAAGTAACGATCTTTTCCATGTGACCCACCGTACAAATTATACATAGTAAATTAACACCTTAATAACTATTTTTACAACATCAGGCACAAACTACCCTGCCACAATGTAATCAAATAATTCCCTGCAAGCATTTCAAAAGAGTCTACAAACTATACTAATTCATAATTACCGACAGTGTAGCAATACCAATAACTGTTAAATAATCTATAGACATGTGAAGTGTATTCATGTATATTCTTATATTTATGTATATTCATGTATATTCTTATATTTATCTTTATTTGTGTTCGTGTTTGAACCTATTTTTTCTTTTCGCACCAACTGGTCACTAGCTTTGATAAACAGCATTGTTTTGTTTTCATTTGTCATCATTCCTCACAGTTTTATTCATTACTTTACTAGTATACTTTCAGTTCTGTACGCCATATGAGAAATAAATTTGAACTGGAACTCTGGAATGCTGTACTGCTTTAAGATATTTCTTTTGCGGTATACTGTAACTAGGAGAATCGTATATATATCAGATATATGCAATCCCTGTGGCCTTTCCTGAATTGCAAAAAAAAAAAAAAAAAAAAAAAAACGGTAAAATTGCCTGTTGTTGTCCCTTAGGCAGATTCTATCATGCGGACAAACTTCACAATGTTTTTGAATCGCTTTTCGCTTTTCGAGGACAGTCCAGTGTTTTCTTGAAAACCAAAGATTGCTGTGTGTATTAGTCCGTCCTACGGGAGAAAAAAAATCAAGTGCTATAGATAAAAAAAAACACCTTAAAACCGAACGCTGAAAAGTTTCCTGAATATTTTGAAACAACTCTTGAAGAGCTGCACACACTTTAATTTATTGTTTTCTTTCCTCTATAAGAGTTAATTTATCTTACTCTCATAACACTTCAACAGAAATACGATGCTAGGACTCTATAGAAGAGCGAACTCTTAAAGCGTCCGTTTTCGATGGATCGCTGATTTATGTCAATTTTTTAATTTTTAATTTTTTTTTTACAAAACCTTACTAGAATATCACTAGGCAATTAATCAAAACATCGATCTGGCATTGCTTCATAAATCTGTAATCTGTAATTTAGCTGGTTATTAATTATTCAATCCGCCGTGCTGAACATTTCCTCGTCTAGATATTATTGTTTAATGATATTAGTATTAATTACAGTATTAATTATTGTATAGTAATTACAAGCAGAGAGGAAGACGAGCATTGTTTTTTATTATCATGATTTCCTTCCATTCATTTTGTCGTTTAACAGTATATGAGTGTATCTTATAGTTTGACAATATTGTTAGCCTTATTAGTCTCGGAATAATAATTCGATAATGTTGAAGGATTATTCAAGACATTGTACTTAACGACAAAAGTTTGCTTTTGATCAGACATATGCTTACTTTGAACATGCATAATAGAGCAGTGGCGTAGGAAGGTACTTTTGAGTGGGGGGGGGGGTGGGCTGAAGACTGATGGCCGGCCTGGGGGAGGGGTCTAAGGGGAGGGGGTGTCCCCCTCCTGTTTGGAAATTTTTTGCATTTTCAGGTGGCCTCAGATGCAATTTGGTGCAATATAGCACACTTCAACACCCACTCCATTTTGTAAATAATTTTGCATTTTCACCTGGCCTTAAAAGCAATTTGGTGCTCCAAATGATATTTTTTCTCTCATTTGGAAATGAAAAAGGGGTTTTCTGACCTGCGAAGCGGGGGGGGGGGGGCGGAATGATACTTCCGCCCACCATATTTTTCACTGGGGGGGGGCTGGCGCCCCCAGCCCCCGGTTCCTACGCCCTTGTAATAGAGTATCAATTGGTTTAATTGTATTTGAGTGTGAAATTATAGGTATAAGTGAGAAACAAGACTCAAACCTAATTTTCACAAATGAGCAACCTTGTTCATGAGCATTTCCCTCCTATCCACGCCACGCCACGCCACGCCCTCCCCGCCCTCACCCTCATTCACTACCGTCCCCCCTTCCCCCTTCCCCTCTCCCGCTGCCTGTACCCTCTCGCCCCAAATATCTAGCAGTCTCATTGCGAGTTTCCGACGTTTAAAGGAGCTGTTTGCGTTCCTTTAATAATCATATTTAACTTCCCAATTATGGATGCGATCAAAATATCATCGTGCAGTATTCTATAGATGATTATTGTTCAGTTCTTGTCGAAATTGGCTCGGATGTAGCTGGTGATTATAGCCTCATAATAAGTAACCCATTGAACCGCAGCCCAAAATTCTTATACGCAAAGAAGGTTATGCCTGGTTACCCCACTATACTATACTGCTATATGAAAGTGTAATACATATGTATGCTATATTTAATGGATATATAGGTTAAGGTGTGCCGTGAAAGTTGCTTTGCAAAGTTACAAACTTAACCATAAATTTAATATAGGCCAACATCACTGACTCCCCATATATAGTGCAGCAAAACCGTCGGCGATACTAGTTCTGTCCAAACATATGTGAAACGCAACGGGTTGGTCGACAGTATGTCACCGGAAATCTGTTTGAAAGTAAAAGCATGAATGGTCATTCATGCTCAAACGTTAACCACTCATTTTACTACTGACCTAACATACTATTCGCATTGTTCATGATGGAGACAGTTTTGGACACTCGGCCGGTTTTTTTAAATTTTGTCTGCAGGGAATAACTTGATAAGTTTGGAACCCTCAAGAAAGTTCTTTTGACAACTTTCTGCAATGTTATGTATGTTATACATTGGGATCGATAGTGAATGACCCTTAATTATTTCTTTTCGTCTTTTAAAAAAAATTGTTCCATCATCTCTTGAATTCATTTTCGGTTTCGCATCGTCGGATCGAGTATTTTCAAGTGACTAGCAATTTTATTCTTTCCCATAATTCATCCATGAATTTAGAGAAATTTTGTGAACCTCAGTGTACCGAAAATATATATTAGACGAAGTCACTGGTAGTCTCATCTATTGTAAGATTTCATATATATATATATATATAAATATTATAATATATATATATATATATTTATTATAATATATATCTTTATATATATATATATATATATATATATATATAAATAATATATATAAAGTTGCGCGAGATTTCGAGCCAGTTGTCCGTTAGCTATAGTCTTAGGGACTATTTCCATGTAATATACAGCATGCATGTTCATAGCAAGTGATGAAGAGTTTCTTAATTTTTGTGCATTTCATGGATGCATTGGCAGACGTTATTCTTTCTTTAGGCAGATGGTATTAAGTCACGCTTCATGCAACAGTGGACGCTTGATTAGTTTTAATCCTGTTTTTGACTTTAATTTCACAATTCTTTGGAAAGGGTAAAGTGATGTATATAGACAGATGTGCTATGTGGAATATAGTGCTGTTCTTTGCACTACGGAATGGCTCAGGATATTACCGCAGATTTATTTGCAATGATATAAACATTGCCCGTATTCATTACGTATACGCAGCATTGCACTAAGAGTATACAACAGCATGGGTACGAGTACAACAACATGAGTATAAACTGTAAAAGAAAAACAAAGACATTTTCAGCTGAAGTGCCCTGATGACATCATTCATTATACTGTTGCCAGATGCATTTACAAAACATCACAAAATTTTAAAAGTTTCTATCTTCGCGATACAAAATGCTATGAGGATCCGGTTTTCATCTAAAGATGAAGACAATATTCAGCAATTTTTGCTAGGCAGTCAACTGTAGCCAATAGAATATCCTTTTAGGTTTCCAGGGGTCCTCTTCCCCCTGCCTAAAAAATAAAGTGCATGTTGCTATTGCTTGTAAGACTTAGTAGTTAAAGGAAGATGGTATCTGGCATCCTTTTGCAGATGAGACAAACTTCAACGCAATTCTTCACTTCAAAGAAGGCTAGGATTATTTTATTCGCTAGGAATATATATGGGTATCTTTATATCTTGGCATATGGTGGTATATCGATCTGGGCACATCGTTGATGTTTTTGCAACGAGGTAGTATAAAAGATAATCTTCTTGAGTCATTAAAATTCCCTTTTTTGAGTTTAGCTTTTATTAAATTTATTAATGATATAATCCGTTCCCAGATTTTTTTGGTTTCATTTCCAACGTTAGAGAAACCTATAGTGAGCAACTATAAGCTATATTACTTGGTAATGGGGCCGAGGCAGGTCTATGGAATTTTAGTATGCGCTGATAGGAGAGGTGGGGTTGGGTTGGGGGGGGGGCGGGTAATGATCAGATGATTATTAGTAGTGTGGGGAGGAGATAGAAGAAAGAAAAATGATATGAGTTAAAAGGTCAGTTAATAAATTATATGACGACACCAAAAAAGCCGATAAAGCAAGGGTCCGCATACGTTTATATGTGCACAGGCCTACTCCACTGAGAAAGAACCAAGGGCTCATAATGAGGCATGAAAACTATAGATTGTACTTTTAACTTGATGTTAAAGAAATAACCTTAACCGAAAGCTGTAGATCAATTTTCCGACGTCGGGGGAAATTTACGCCACCGAATGAAAAGTGTTTCGATACCCACGTTTGGGGGGTCGCGCCAGGTAGTTTGTGGACTGTCGGTCTATAGATGCTTGCGAAATGTTATTCGCTAATCCCGACTACATAGTTAACATGACGAGGCCCGTCTTGAGGAAAACTCTGTCACTTAGGCTAGAGTGTGACAGGTATAGACATAAGTGTGGAGCCAATTGACAAAAATAAATAAATTAAAATCACCAAATTTTGGCACAAGCACTGTTCGAACAAAAGTGGGGAGGTTTAGCTATTCCCGCCCACTTTCCAGCGATGTCAGTGGTTGAAGGGAAAATAATGAGAACAATATCCTATACATATTCCACGTTGTATACTATCAGTGCCACTGTGAGCTTGAAAACCGTCTAATGAGTACTGCAATACTTCACTTCAGCCCGCAGGCTTCGCTATAACAATCTGACAATCTGCATGTGAAAAGCGAATGCATTGTGTAAGCTATCCGCTATATACCCGCAAAATGCAAAATCAATCCTGACCGTTATAGTTTATTCCTGATACTGAAGTATAAATAGCGGGTAGGATATACATGATACGTCTAGTTGAATTGGTACCTGGTTTGTATAGGGCTGCCTTTGCATTTGAATATCAAGCAAACCATCAACTGAAGTCAGTGAAGTCCATTTATAGAATAAGGAACGAAATAGTGGTCCTATATAGTAAGCAATACAATACAATTTAATACACTATAATACAATACAAGTTAATACCACGAAACTAAATACAATGCAATTTTATACAATGCAATTTTATACAATGGAACTTAATACAACTTAATACAATACAACTTAACACAAAACAACTTAATACAATACAACTTAATACAATACAACTTAATATAATACAACCTTAATACAATACAACTTAATACAATATAACTTAATACAATACAACTTGCGATAAGGATACGATGCGATACGACACGATACAATACAGATTAACCAGAGGTCTATTGTGACGTAATCTTACAATATGACGTCATATTCAACGCCAGGCTATCAAATCCTGATTAAAAAAAAAAAAAGTCGACCTCATCTTAACGTTTTATGCTGTACAGTAATATGCAAGTACATTTTGGTGCTATAGCGTATCAGTTTTCCATAAGTGCTCATCAAAATATCTTTTCCAATTATCCTCTTCTATATACCCTGAAACAAAATCTATCAGTTTGGATCCCAAATGGGAATTTCTTCCAGATTTACGTGAGATTTGGTTACCTAGGAAACCAATGGATTTGTTTTTTGACCAAAGGCGTTGAAAACGTACTGGTATGGAAAAGTTAACCTTCATTTAGATGTGGAGATCGGTCTATTGCGCCAATGATTTTATATCAGGAATTGCAATACAAGTTTTACAGATGCAGGTAAACAAAATGAAGAAGACACAGGAAACAGCATATAATTACAGCCCAAAAAATATGCTAGATAGTCGAATAATGGTCACTCATGTCCAATCTCCAATGTAACCATTTTACCATTTGCCGTGCACCCTTCAAGTTTTTGTTGTTTTGCCATTTGATTGTCTTATTTAATCCCTTTTCATTGTCTAGGAATAGTCATGAGGTTTAGACACTCCAAGTACGGTAGGTCCGAGACAACTAGCAATTGCAATTTTTGACAGTTCATAGGTTTTTGCGTAAGTGGATCAGCTACATTAAAAACTTACCGAGTATTACAGAAAATAAGACTGCAGTTTATCAAAGTACATTTACCTTGCTGGAGACTATTTGTTTTCATCAAATGGAAAATTGGTTGGCTAGCAAATTATATGAATGAATGATGCCGTTCAGTCAACTTCAGTGTTCAGCATTTCGTCATTTAGAAAACGTTTTAAATCATTACTGGGAATTACTCATGTGTAAACGCACACCAATAGATTTATTTTTAGCCTTTTTCGAGTTTTGATACTGTAATATTATTTGTACTGAATTGTAACCAGTTAACCTGTAGCTGCATCAGGGATTGGTCGTTAGTACAAGGGGCGTCGAGAGACAATTAAGTCATTGGGCTCCCTTTTACGCACTTCTTTAAGTCATGATCATTGCATGGGCGTATCAAGACTTCTTTCTGCCCCACGGAAGTTATTGGATCAATCCCTATATATTCCACGGGGGCCCCCTTATCGACCCGGCTCCCGACCTAAAACCCCATTGGACCCCGCCCTCTCGTCTGGTTACCACTTTATTCGTTATACGGCGCATTATACCTTATTGCTGAAATCAGTTTCACCCATGTTGTCTCAATAAACGTGTTTGCATTAGGCTATTTTTCCTACATGATTACCAGCACCATTTTTACCTTACTACGTGCGACGTTTCTTTAACACTGTTATGATTTATATTACACGACTACCAACAAAATTAAACAAACTTTGCTGTGATCAAGGACATTAAAACCATGATATTTGTTATCCCCTAAGGATAACAAGGAACGCCAAAGGTGACAATCTGATCAACAACGTGCAGAATTCTCCCGCTGGATCACAACACCCATTACAAGCTCTAATTTGAAAAGGAGAAACCGCGGAAATAAATCAACGATTCAACAAAAGATTAAAAAAAAAAAAAAAAAAAAGGATAATTAGTATGATTGGCCGACGGCATGTTTATCAATACTTGTTAGTTTTAATGGGAAAGGGAATTAAGTTTTTTTTTCAACTTAAAAAGTTTCCCTTAATCGACATTTTAATCTCAATTTAGCAATAGCACGGTACATTAAATGTGCACATTCCCTAATGGGATTTCATACTGTCACCAATATTGTATTATGCTAAAACACACAAATACTTTTGAAAACATGCAACACATTATATAGTACAACATTTTTCTTCGGTTATGGAATGTCTGTTTGAGTGGTATTAATACCTCTGTGTAGAAGACGTTCTTCACTTTAGTTTACTACCAAGCGACGCTTCGTATGTGATTGTGTGTGCGCGTGCGGTGGGGGAGGGGGGGGGGGGCGTGGGGAGGAAGGGGGTAGGGTGAAATACAGATGATTTTAAAGATTTCTAGTTCGATTATATGTAGAAAACTAGGACTTCTAGAAATGTTTCTAGCTGTTTCATGTTATTTCAAACTATGCACCTTTAAAAGTACTCTGGATCGTTTGACTCCTTTAAGGATAAATTCATGATGACGTCAAATCCACAGTTCATACCCAAATGTCAATGTTCATGTTGTAATATATTGTATAAGTAAAATTTATTAACTTCATAAAACAAAAATCTTTTTACTTCACATAAACAACATTGCAAAACAACATTGTTTTGTACGGATGACATACAAGCCATTTGTCATGAAAAGATTTGTAATATATATATATAGATTTATCCAACGTTTTACGTATATCACACACAGTTTGAACCACAAGCCACGTACATAGGCTACAACACTTACCGATAGTATAACGCTTTCCGTATCTCCATAAAATCTCTCGCCTTATTTAATCGCGTTTCAGCTATACACACAGAAATATATCGAAAGAATGAATTTAGTTTGTATTGCAGTACAATCTAATTGAAGTTGTTGAACGAATTCGGTAAATACCGAGTGTTTAGTTAAGTACTAGCCTATTCATGTTTTCTCTTTACGGTATACATGTGAAGGAACGCGTCAAGTGTTTGCGTTACCGAATATAGTAAGGCTACAGGTATACACATGGGACCCCGGGAGACGAATATTTGTATTTGTCAACGGCTCACTCCCTAACGACGTATTTTGTGTATATATACATATATATATGATAGAAATATACGTGGTTTCGTCCCTGCTAATGAACCAAAGAGTCTGGGTGACGAAATGGTGAGAACCACATGGAATAATTTCTTATATAGTTCATTAACCTTCATTTTATTAACATATCTAGAAGAGTTTCTTGGTTTGATCAATTTGGACGTTTTTTTTTTTTTTTTTAAATTCGGTGAATGTCTGGTGAAGGAATCGCCAAGCAAAAGGGAACAGCTGATTACTTCATATCAGCTTGGGCGGACTGGTCTTACCATCTTACCAGCTTCGTAACTGTAAGGCGCTATGTCCGAGGCCCCGAAGGTTGAGACATTGAAACGTCGAAGGTGCCTATTTCCTCTTGGTCGAGAAAGATGTCATTCTCGTCTATAGGGCGCCAAATGCGCCAATTGTTTTAAGACCTCGTGCCGTCGTCTGAATAAGTAGCCGGTACTATACGCACCAGTCCACTGATTTTATACCGTCTGCCCGTAGCTATATCTTCGTTCTAGTTCTATAATCCCTGTTTATAAATTTTATACCATTATTCAGTGGTGGATCTAGGATTGCTCAGAGAAGAGAGCTGCCTTTTACATCTAATTGTCAGCTTTCAACTCGGAAGAGGCTGTCCGTGAGACCAATATTGATAGATACCGAATTTGCCACCGAATTATCGGTGTGCACATATTAGAACATATTCATGGTAAAAGTAAGAAGTTACTGCGAGCGAAGCGTACTTAATTTTCCACATTGTGTACCGTGTTTGGAGCAAAACTGTTTTTGCAGCTATGTTTTTGTGCCAAAAGTATTGCAGAAAACGTGAGCTTGGTTCGTCCTCCCCCGAGATTCTGACCTTCGGCAATGACACGTATAATTCTGTTTTTCTCTTTCAATTCCTTGTCAGGTGTTTGCTACGCAGAGTTTGGTGCGCGCATGCACATCACCGGTTCCGCGTACACATACGCCTACGTCGCGGTTGGGGAGTTCATAGCTTTCATTATTGGATGGAGTATGCTCGCTGAGTGCATCATCGGGGCGTCTAGCGTCGCTACGGCTTGGAGCGGCTATCTTGACGTGCTTGTTAACGGGACCTTTAGCACCGCAATCTCCGAAAATGTCGGCACATTTAGATGGGATTTCCTCGGCGGATATCCAGACTTTGTAGCTTTTGGGATCTCTTGTGTTATGACCTTGGCGTTGATCATGGGCGCCAAATTTAGCTCATTGACGATGATCTTGTTTACTGCTATTAACTTCACCGTTGTCTTCATCTGCATCTCTGCTGGTCTCTTTTACATTGATGTGGAAAATTGGAGCTTGGATGGAGGCTTCTTCCCATTTGGGTTTGCAGGGGTGAGTATATTCCAGTTAATATTATTGTCTAAAGGGGACACATAAACCAAACCATCATCTTTAACAACTTAAATCACATAGTTCTTTGTGAAGGAAAACTCTACGACACAGCTAAGAAGGATTTTGCTCCATTTGGGAGATATCGCAGTTAAAGGTCCTTGTACACTAGGCGCGACGCGATACAAAACAGTTTAAATAGTGTTATTACTTAGACCCTTTCACACTAGGCGCGAAGCGGGGCGACGCCACAAAATTGAGTTAAAAATGTTCTACTTTTGTCGCTTTACGACGTGTGACCAATCATTGTCCTCCGTAAGATCACATGATAAGCAGGATAAAACGTGAATATCTTTCTAATCTGTTGGCTACAATGATACTTTTCTCTTCCGTTTTACTCTTCCACACAGCAAAGCTATATCAATTAAATCTTATATCATCACAATGTTTGCAAAACTTGTAAAACCTGCACTGTTGATGGCATGATGTTGAATGTCGTTGTACAGTTATCGCACATACCATCATGTGAACCCGGGACACAAGAAATTTCCCGCCATGAAAAAAATCGCAGAGAGATGCAAAAAATCGCCTGTATAGTGTGAAAGGAAAAAATATCGCTGGCGACTTTTTTTTATCACTTCGCATAGCATCGCGTCGCGCCTAGTGTGAAAGTGCCGCCCTCTGAAAAAAAAAGTTAACTTTCCGTTGCTTGCAAGTGAAGTTTTCTTCTTGTCGCTACAAAATGCAGACAGTAATGAAACGTGATACATTGTTATCTTTAATCTGGACCTGAGATCAGGGAGTTCCATAACAACTCCCTGCTGAGACGTCCATCGCTGCTATGTACACTGTGTTCAGGGGCGTCGGAAGCTATTTGGGATTGGTACGGCAGATCAGAGTGTGGCCATCTATCAAAATTATCGGGGGGGGGGGCGTTTGGTAGGTCAAATTACGCTACGCGCCACCATGGTTGGCGCGTAGCGTAATGGAGAAAATTTTGAAAAAATGCCTCCCAGATTGCAGGAAATGACACTCCCTTGTCTGTTTTTGTACCCGATTAATCTTCTGAAACACATTTTTGAAGTATGTTTCATTTTGGTTCTTTATTTTTTGCCATTTTTTTTTCTTAGTCCTATTTTTTTTTTTTTTTTGCGCCGTGAATATTGGTCCGGCGTTCGCCGGACCTGCCGCACCGGCTCCGACGCCCCTGTATATGTAACGCGAAAAGGGCAACATTATTGTGTTGTTAAAGCAAAGTTGGTTGCTGTCTAAACCAAAGTTGTTGCTGCTATTTTAACATGTTGCTGATGTTCGTTGATGTCTAAACTTACGCTGATGTCTAAAGTCATGCTGATGACTAAACGCGCGTTAACTTGTCTAAACTCACGTTGATTTCTAAACCGGTACGGTTGATGTCTAAACCCACATTGATGTCTAAAATTTTCGTTGCTATCTAAACTTATACGGTTGATGTCTAAACTCACGTTGATGTCAAAAATCAAGCTGATGTATACACTTTCGTTGATATCTAAAGTTTCGCTGTTGTAACACATTGTGAACGAACATCATTCTTTCTTTACAAAAATTTATAACAATCAACCGCAAGTTGCTTCCGTGCAGAGCTAGCAACATATACAGAGATTTTCATGCTAAATACAGCCAATGATGTTTTCTCAATTTCCCGCGATTTGTTTGGCTAATAGTCCCTTACTCATTGTCCACTCATTGTCTGCAAACATGCTTGCATCTTCAGTGCTTAATGAACGCAAAGTATGAGGGCTTAACTATGTAACGCGAAAAGGGGAAAAAATCTTTAACGTCCTAATTTGTAGCAAAATCAAGTTGTTAACGATACTTACATGCGAGGACGTTGTTAGTGAAATCGCTGCAAGGTCGAAGCATGGAGGTACTATATACGGAGTTGACGAGGAGGAAAGAGTGGCAGGGCAGGCGAAATGAAGGTCGGGCGGCCGCCCCTGTAACTGACAGCGAAGCTAGGGCACTGGATGGCATCTGCCATGTATGTTGTGTAGAACATTCACAAAGTACAGGCAGTGATACGATCGCATCTTTACAACTACAATAGTAAAAGCATATATATGTCATAATAAACGCAATTGGTGTTCGATCGGTACGAAAACCTTTCTCTAGTAATATTACTGTCACTCGTTTTACTTGATTGCCGACATTCACAACATATCCAGACATCATTTAATGGTTCAAATAAATAAGTTTTAAGTGCAGTATTTTTTGCTGGCATTTTGTCTATAGACACTCGTTTTACTTGATTTCCGACATTCAGCGTATCTCTACACATGGTTGAAGGGGCTACATGAAATCAGATTAAAAGGCAGTATTTTTATGCTGGTACTTTGTCTAGACACTCGTTTTACTTCATTTCCGACATTCACAGCGTATATGCATAGCCTATAACATTTTAAAAGTTGTTTACCGTGCCGCCTCCTAATCGTATGAGACGTATCGCACATGTTAACTGATAGGATGGCAGTGGGAGATACGGTAACTTATAAAACAAGGTTTCCACAATTTGGCGTCTGATGACTCCAAATGACCTTTGACCTCAATAAAATCCTTTACTGAACGTGTCACAACTACATACTAAATATGAGATTCGTCCAACCTTCCCTTTTTGAGTTATCGTGTTTACAAGGTTTTCACAATTTGACCTCTATAGTGACCCCAAATGGACTTGGACCTCCACGACCCCTATTGTTTTTGGTGGAGGTGTGTATAGCCACGTACGTACAGTAAATTGACCTGTATTTATCATGTCATAGTGTTATTGTATCATAATGTTGGTTCGGGCCATTTCTATTGTAACAGCTAGTTCTGCTTATACTAACAAGCAGAAATCTAGTGCATGAAGATCATCGAAACCTCAATGCATTTTGCATTCTGGTTTACATTACAGGGTTGAGCAATTTTGAACGGCGATGGCAACAACATAAGTTTAGACAACGACGTATGTTGAGACAACGGAAGACATCAACGTGAGTTTGAGCAACAACGTGTTAAAACAGCAGCAACAGGCTTTAGTTTAGACAATAACAAACTTAATTTAGACACAGGGGCGTCGGAAGCTATTTAGGATTGGTACGGCAGATCAGAGTGTGGCCATCTATCATAATTATCGGGGACGTTTGGTAGGTCAAACTACGCTACGCGCCACCATGGTTGGCGCGTAGCGTAATGGAGAAATTTTTGAAAAAAATACCTCCCAGATTGCAGGAAATGGCACTTCCCTAGAAACAAGACCCCTGCCATGCCAGAGTAGTCACATTTAGCCTACTTGCCGTCATCATTATTTGCCATGGCATCATTTTTTGCCATTTTTTTTCCTTAGTCCTACTTTTTTTGTTTTTTTTGCGCCGTGAATATTGGTCCGGCAGACCGGCTCCAACGCCCCTGGTGTTGTGGGTATTAAATGTAACTGAATGCATTGACTGTATACACTAGTGTCTAATTACCGACATTATAGCAGCTGTGTGTTTATTTTCTGGGATCAATGGTGGTGTCTAACACTTCTGTTACACCTCATTCGAAACTAGGTCAGATTACCGGCATCAGACGTTTCTTTGTGCGCGAGTCTTCACTCCCTTTAAGCTACGCACTTTGTGTTGGAATACAACCTAATGTCACCTCCTTGGCAAATCATGGGTACGCCTCTGCGGGTGGTAGACAAGAGGAGGTGGCTTAACACAATGGAATTGTCATTCCTAACGTTTTAATTCTTCTTTCATCCCTCAGGTGTTAAAAGGTGCTGCCACTTGTTTCTACGCTTTTGTCGGTTTCGATGTGATTGCCATATCCAGCGAGGAAGCCAAAAATCCGTCACGTGATATACCATTGGCTATTATGTTAACGCTGTTGTTATCCTTCCTGGTGTACACAGGGACCTCGTTGATCTTAACCTTGATAGTTCCGTATTATGAGATTTCTGCCTCTGCGCCCCTCGCAGGAGCCTTCCTCGCCAAAGGGTCCTACATGGTAACGTACTTAGTAGCTGTAGGGTCCATGGTAGCACTGACAGCCTCCATGCTTGGATGTCTGTTTCCTATACCGAGATTGACATTCGCCATGGCCAGAGATGGTCTTCTGTGTCCGATGTTTGCTCACGTTCATCCAACTACCAAAGTACCCATCTTGAACTGTATAGTCGCGGGATCTTTGACGGCTCTCACCGCATTGTTCCTTAGTCTAGAGCAGCTCGTTGAGATGATGTCCATCGGGACTCTCCTCGCTTACACGTTGGTGGCGGCCTCGGTGATACTGCTACGTTACAAACCGATAGACGAACAGAGAAATTTACTCGACGAGTCATTTGACGAAAAAGGAGCGACGAATCAGAAGAAGGATACTACTGATGCAAGCATGGAGTTGCATAACCTCGTCAAAAAGGACCTCACGGAAAAAGAGAGGCTCGTCGGCCCTAGAGAACCCACAGGAGCGTCTTATCACAAAGTAGCAAAGTTCACTTTTATCTTTGCCGTAACAAGTTTCCTACTCTCAGCTTTTCTCACGTACGGTGTTGTGTCCCGACTGCTGCCAACATGGATGAAAATCATCCCTGTATTTATATTTGCGATTATGCTCGTTTTGATGACTGTTGTTATTGCGAAACAACCACAAAGCACAGAAGAGCTTCCATTTAAAGTTCCCTTCGTCCCTATTTTGCCTCTCTTGTCTATATCGTGTGACATTCATTTGATGATGCAGCTTTCTCCGGCAACGTGGATAAGATTCGGATTATGGTTAATATTAGGTGAGTATAATTATGTACAGTGCTGGATTACAATGATACAAAAGGCAAAAGAGGCAAGTGCCTAAATGTCTCCAAGGGAAAGGTGGAATGCAGCTATAGCAAAGGTAAGGGGTCCCCTTGGCAGGAACAAGGGGCCTATTGCAAGGACAAATGGACACAGGGCAAGGTCACGGTCAAGGGGCCTCTGAGAACACTTTCGAGGAAGACATGCCATTTTTATTTGTCGGGTTACTGCCTCCAATGCTTAATAAAGAAAGAAGGGGTGGGGGTCAGGCGGTGATATTAAGCAGAAGTGTTTCGCCAAAATATTTCCTTAAAATTGCTCCCAACTCTAGGGTGCTGGTCATTTCCATGTACAGACATTGCATGATGACTTAAGGCACAAAAAACCTAACTTCGTTATCTAGTAGACCGTCAAAACCCAATTGCTATCAGTTGAGGTTGAATTTCTATAAGATTTCAACAGCTTGAGTTAATCAATTAAAGCGGCTGGAGTGACTAGTCTAATACACAGGCCATTAACGTCATTTACACAGATGCATCACAAAACTCAATGGGGAAACATTATGTGAAAACATTAGTTTAAAAATACTGGTGTTGAAAGTCATAAAAGGTGTCCTGTTGTTTATACCCCCCAAAAAAGTTGGGTTAGTTTGGTTGAGTTTTTTTCTAAAGTTTATAAAACAATGGATGGATGAACATTATAATTAAGGTCCTACATTGAAGGAGCCGACGTCATCATCAATTTAACCTGTCAGGAGCATTCCAGAGTATTTGTAAATTTTAAAAGGTGAATGTCATGAAAAACTAGAATAGTTATAGAAATATTTCTAACACTCAAATTTATCTGTATTCTTTGGACTAAACATCTATCTTAAGTCATCATTTAAAGTTGGGATACGAGATGTGCAAATTGAAGGATGGGGTGGGCCGTGGGGGGGGGGGGTAGGGATGCCTGAAAGCACCGTACATTACATTTTGGTTTTCGTATTATTATTATTATTATTATGTTTCAAGACACTTACCCAGAATTGCGCATAAAGATGTCCATGCATGTAATATTTTGAGTACATGAGTTCGGGGTGCACACCCTCCTTTCGAAAGAATTTCATGTTGCTCGAATCAGCTTGGAAACATATATAAATCTTTGAATGTGTTTTGACACACGATCTCACTTCATTTTCTATACTAACGAAATGACAGTTACGAGCACGGGTGATTACGACCAGTAATCGGGAATCGAGGGGGAAAGGGAGGGGAGGGGTGCATAGCGCCTTTTTTTAAAATTGGACAAATACAATTTAATGTAGCTACTAGTCAAAACAAAATGCCTCAGAATGCACCATTCTACGTCTACAATTTTATATTTGTATTTTCTGGGGGGGGGAGGGGGGGGCTCCTCCTTGTGGATCCGTCCCTGATCAGGTGTAGAACATATGACAAATGAATTCCGTTTGTGGAATTTGATTTATCGCCTCGATTTTGGAGTGACCGTACTAAACTTTAGTGTTAAACAATGACGGTTTTGTTTGATGTTACGGTGTGACATCACAATTATTGTGCAATTCTCCCCTCCCCTCCCCTGACCGCCCCCTTAATAAAAATGACTGAATTTTATATTATTTTTCTTTGTCAGCAAACAGAGAATGCTGCGAAGATGGAATTTGGATTAATGTCTTTGTTTTATTTGGACTGATATGATACATATATTCCAGAATAAAAAGTCCCAGAATTTGATATACATTTAAACTAATAACGATTTGTTTACTTTTCTTCCCTTCTATACTTCAGGTTTGGCAGTATATTTCTTCTATGGTATCTGGCACAGTAAAGCAGGCGAAGAAGAAGACGATGACAGCAAACTTAACCCAGAGAGCATAGCAGACGAACCAGATGTGATACAAGGAAACTATGAATGAAGGAAGCCATCTTAACTGACAAGGTGTAATAATAGGGGACAAAAACCCAACAGACTTCTTTACCTTTAAAACCATCGTTGTTGGTAAACTACGGAAGCTAAAAAGTGCCATCAACATAAGAAAACTTTGCCCCAATAAGTCAACATGTTTTCAGTAATTGTTTAGATAACAAGATAATATCTTCTAACTCAGAAAAATGTTGGATTGCTCAGTTGCTTTAACTGACTTGTTGAACAATTTTCTGCAAAATGTTGAATTGACCACTTATAATATGTCGTCAATTCAACATTTTTTCTGCAAAATGTTCCCACTGAGCAATTGAATAATTTTCTGCAAAATGTTTAATTGACAACTAATCGTATCTCGTCAATTAAACATTTTGCTGAAAATTGCTCAATTGCTCAGTTAAAGCAACTGAGCAATCCAACAGTTAACAGAATTTGTATAAGATATTATCTTATTATCTAAACCATTTACTGAAAAAATGTCAACTTATGGGGCAAAGTTTTTCTTATGTTGATGGCACTTTTAAGCTTCCGTGGATCGTTGTTTGTAAACAACTTCCCCAAATAGTTGAGAAACGTTTTGCTCCGTTTGGAAGATCCTATAGTTTAAAAAGGCCTGTCTGGGGTCTGTCATTTTTGTGTCATTTCTGTGATGTCATAGAGCCACTATAGGTTATGAGACCATTGATTTTCTTTTCGTTTATCTTTACATATAATTTGCAACAGTGTTGACTTTGAAACCGATGTCATCATTAGGTCATGGTAGAAAACTTGAATATGTTACAGTCAGCATTTGCATCTCCGTAACAGAAAATGAAACGCTGTAATTATTAAAAGCTAAAGAAATAGTTGATCACATTTGACTTGATGATGTCATATTTAGACTTGCTCAAGTCTCAGTGCCAAAAAAAAATCTTTGAAGTCTTGCAAATGGAATGAGATTTTTAGGAGCTTCTGTATGCCAGGTATCTCTATCACATAGATCAAATATGATGGGTGGATTTGTGTCTCATTTTACCTGGTTAATCAAACTCCGGTTAGATGATATTGAGAGAATCGACCGGGTCAGGAGAGGGTCATGAAAAGTAGCGGAGGTAAAAAGAACCCTCTTTTGGTCAAACTCAGGGAGCTGGTCAAACATCGGTCGGGATTTGGAGCATCGCCTCTGGTGAAAAACTGGCTGAATTCTGCGTAAGTGTAACCGAATGTGTGAACTTCCAAGGGGAGTGAGGAGGGTAGGACAGGATGGGGGTAGGATAGCGGGGGGGGGGGGGGGAGTAAAGGCAATCATTTTGCATAACTTTTCAACTGAATTGGTACCATGAAGAACACGTTTTATTTCATATTTATTATTTCATAAAGGAAAAATGGATCTCTCCTTCTCCCCCTCCTCCTCCTCCCCTTCTCCTCCTCCTCCTCCTCCTCCTCCTCCTCCTCCTCCTCAGATAGGACACGATTTAACCAAAAACGAGTCACGTTTATTTTCGTTCACCTTCTTCTACCCTCCATCCGCGGCTTCCCCCCCCCCCCTCTCCTCCCCTCACCCTCAATCAAGACATGGATAAATTCTTCCGGACGCCCATATCGATATTAAGCGATTTAATGTTACAAGGACTATGATTTCAATGCGCAGTTTTGTGAACTGAAGCTATATATATTTGTATGTAAGCTGCGATGTATAGACACTGTTCGCGTATATGCATATAGTTTGAAGTTATTTACATTGCTTCGAATTCTGAAGTTTTGAATAATATTTCAATAAAGCCCGCGTTACAATTATTGAAATTAGGGATAGCGGAATGTTTGTACACCTGCTTTTATTTGTCATCCAATGGCTTTAAATGGCTTCCATTCTTTTCGGTTTATAGCTCCTGCAGGTATGCCTATATGTATAACTTTTGATATAAGTTGTTTGTTTGCCTATAATATATATATAGCATAAATTCAACATGAAAGCAACAGTGTTTTCGGGATATAACGAGGAAGAATTTTCCTAATATGACTTCAAATGAAGGGCAACCAAAAATCAACATAGGCAATGGTCATATAGTGTAGTTATGTATACGTAGAGAGTAGTGCTTAAAGCGTGTGTCTCAGTAGAAGAACATGAGTAAAATAATACGTATTCAATCCAGGCCCGTGTAGCGACAAATTCTAAGTGTTGGGGGGGGGGGAGGTGGGGTAGGTGGCAGTGGGCGTGGCACAAACAGTTTAAGGAGGGGCACAATGCTTATACCGAGACGCTATATAAGGAGCTTCACCGTTAGATATATACGTGCGATAACGAATCGACGCTTTAAAGATATATGATGAATGTGAACTCAAAATAGGTAAAACAAAGTTGGCATGGCAACGAATTGGTTTTCAAATCAGAAAAACAAATGAGATAAAAGTGCGAATTGGGTAGCGACTCAGGGGCGCGAAGTTTAAACTACAAACCATTCGGGGTTCCTCACATGCATTACAGTATCGCTCATTGACTTACAGAAGGGAGTGGTTTCATTATCAAGAAATAGCCCGGCTAATATATGGTTGGCCAAATTCCCACACGCAACCGTTACATTTCTGAACTCATCTCGCGGAACGGGTCAAAACGTACATGTTTTAACGAGAAAGTGTGCTAGGCTAAAAACCCGGGCCCATGGTCAACGAAAGGATGCCAGTGGAAATATGTGATACAAATTTTGAGTTTCTTAAGAAAGTCGTACTGAGAAAATGAAAGCACAAGTGTCCTTGTGTCCCGACCTTGTTCTCGGTGACCCGGTCATCATACGATGACCTTTCCAGCTTCGAGGCATATCGGTCACCCACCTATGTTGTTATCATGTATATACGTTTATGTCTTAGCGAAATGTTTAGTTTTATGTTTCTATTACACATTTTAATGTATAGGCCTAGGAATATATATGTATATATATTCCTAGGCCTATACATTAAAATGTGTTAAAATTAATTAAAATTGAAATCGTAGTGAGTTGGAAAATCCAGAACAGTGAAAAAACTTCCAACATCCACCGGGAGGCCCCGGTTCGAATTCGAACCCGGGCCTCCCGCTTTATATGCGGATTCCCCATATTATAAAGAAATCCAAGTTTACTTCAAAAGAAAATATTATTAGAGAAAACCCAAGAAATAAGATTCGACTCATAATGACAAATGAGGAGTAGGCTAATGTTTAGAAAATCTATTGGAATTTTCGGTCCCCCTGGGACCTTCGTCAACAATTCTTGGCAGTCGAATGAAAAGTACAAAATGTAACACAATGAAAGTATGACGCTAGTTGCATTGATGGAATAAGAACCAAATAAACCTTGACTATACAGGAAGCGGATTAAGGAGCAAAGAACGGATTATATATGCTTGTAGAACTGATAGTTGTTTGTTAAGGTGTCCCACTGTGTGAGACTTAATGCGAAAGATCCAATCGATTTCTTTACGTTTACGTTCAGTAGCGGATTGGAAGTTCGAGGCAATTAATATATATATATATATATATATATATAGATAGATATTTATATGTAATTGAAGTCGTAGTGAGTTGGAAAATCAAGAACAAAAATGAACAAAAGGTATTGTTGAATAGATTCTATATTTATTGTTCAATTTTAAGTCTTCGAGATTGTCGTACTTAATTTAATTTGTGGTACTGAATCGTCATATGAACTCAGTTCGTTATAATATATATTATGTATAGGGCGATATATCAAAGTGACCAGTCTAGTCATGCCGTGACTAGTCATGCCGAAACCTATCAGTCTGTGACATTTAATAGTATAAAATTAGTATTGTTAAATTATTATTATCATTTTGGCATGGGGTTTTTAGGGGGACCCAGCATTCGTTTTATAATTATGATTAAAGCAACGTTTGTAACATTTTATTTACGGATTATAGCAGGGTGATATATCGTACCAATATTTTCATATTTATTAT
This sequence comes from Apostichopus japonicus, assembly GCF_037975245.1. Classification (NCBI taxonomy): domain Eukaryota; kingdom Metazoa; phylum Echinodermata; class Holothuroidea; order Aspidochirotida; family Stichopodidae; genus Apostichopus; species Apostichopus japonicus. The sequence continues at coordinate 11,786,921 of NC_092571.1, read as the reverse complement.
ATTACAGGATACGTGTGAAAACGTGTGTTGCGGAAAAAAGGAGGGGGGGGGAGGGAGTAGGGATGGCGATTAAATGTTATGTGGTCTTCCTTGAATTAAAGTCAATAGGATCTAGCATATAATGATGCAGAATGTCTAAAATAACCATCATAATTTGCGATTCATTTGGCGTTCCATAACTATCATAGATGTATAATTTATAGCATATTTCGTATATAATTTATTATTTATTCAGTGACTTATTACAATTTCTTTTTGGCAGAGTGAAATATTTATTTATAGATTTCGAATAAAGTATACATAGTTGTGAAACATTCTTTTCTCCATCTCTTAATAAAACCACTGATGTGTAATGAGATTGTTTTCATCAAACTTGTTAAAACTAAACCGGCTTAATTCACAAAAACGTGGACTTTCTGCCGGTACATCTTTGTATACAAACGTCAAGCGCATTAACTACTGCAGGTTGAAGATTTGAACCATCATTGCCATGAGAGAAAATTCTTACAAGCTGATCGAAGGTATTTATTCATTAAATTTACAGACAGATAAAAAACTAATTAATTTACTACAGTCCTTATGTATATAATAGTTTTTACGGATTTTCATTTAAATTCATTTAAATGTGCAGGTATAGCTCTAACAAACTGATCGAAGGTCTTTATTAAAATTGTCAAAAGCAACAAAACTGTTTCATTTCAGATTCGAATGTAAGATTTGTCTTAAATGTATAGATCTATTAGTATTTATACTCTTACTTTATAGCTTCCTTGAGTTCATGATACCAAAATGCGTGTGAAAATGTAGTTCACGAGCTTTTCTTGTTATAACAATAAAGTAGTTAGTTTAATGTTAATACACTCGGGGGAATGAGAAAATGAAGAAAACTTTATTAGTTATACACAATATTACCTCTAATATGGCGGTAACTTTATCAGTGATACACATCATATGATATATAACCTCTAATATGGCGGTAACTTTATCAGTGATAAACATCGGATGACATATTACCTATAATATGGTGGTAACCTTATCAGTGATAAACACTGTATGATATATTACCTATAATATGGTGGTAACCTTATCAGTGATAAACATCGGATGGTACATTACCTATAATATGGTGGTAACCTTATCAGTGATAAACATTGTATGACATATTACCTCTAAATATGGCGGTAACATTATCAGTGATACATATCATATGATATATAACCTCTAATATGGCGGTAACTTTATCAGTGATAAACATCGGATGGTACATTACCTATAATATGGTGGTAACCTTATCAGTGATAAACATTGTATGACATATTACCTCTAAATATGGCGGTAACATTATCAGTGATACACATCATATGATATATAACCTCTAATATGGCGGTAACTTTATCAGTTATAAACATCGTATGGTACATTACCTATAATATGGTGGTAACCTTATCAATGATAAACACTGTATGATATATTACCTATAATATGGTGGTAACCTTATCAGTGATATACATCAGATGACACACTACCTACAATATGGAGGTATCGTATCAGCGATACAAGTAACTTAAAAAGAGATTCATTTTGAATTCATATAATGTCTCTTATATGGAAGCATACATTTATAGTGATCGGTAGATGCCACCTATTTTATGGACAGAGGTAGGTAACTTTAGCAGTGTTACACATCGGATGACACACTACTTGGAATGTGTAGGTTACGTTTCAATGATATAGATCGGATTACACACTATATACCTCGAATGCATGTATACCGTAGAGGCCACCGCATATGTGAAACAAATCATCAAAATAAAAAAGCCCATATGTTTATTGCCGAAATGAACTTAGGCCAACAGGGGGCGGTGTTCATAAAATGTCCACCCTGGCGAATTTTGTGATGAATTGGTTAACAGCTCTGCCTCAGTAACCAATTGGCATAACCCAGTCCTGCCTACTTCCATGCGGTAGTTGAATCCCCAGCAACTAAAGCCCTCGTTTAAACAATGCAGTGCGCATCCATTAGGGCCACCGTGAACTGTTGACATCACCCCAGAACCCGTGACCTCCTTGTCCTGGTGTATCTTGTAAGACCCTTAAACGAAGAAAAAATAATACAATATACATAAATATGTATATATATATATATATAAATATATATATGTATGTATATATATATATATAAATATGTATATATATAAATATGTTTATATATATATATGTATATATATATACATATATATATATATAATATAATATGATTGAAAACGTAATGAGTTGGAAAATTTAGAACAATGAAAAAACTTCCAGCCACCACCGGGATTCGAACCCGGGCCTACCGCTTTATATGCGGACACCCTAACCAACTAGGCTATGGACGCTGATTGTATGTCCAGAGGTTCGAAACCGGTAAGGAAGGTCGTAATTCCACTGTAGGCGTTTGTCACCTCTATCGAACAATACTAGTTCTGTTTTGGTGACATATTTGCCTTACTCTAGAGATCTAACATGATTCCATGCGCAGTTCCCCAGCCCACACTAGCCAGTTGCAAGGATCAGTACATAATGTCCGGTATACAGGAGAATTTTAGGTTTTAGTTTTTCAAATACTGAAACAACAATAAGTCATGCATGTAGGACCGTCGTTAATAACCTTTATGCTAGCTATATCAGGTGCGTATCCAGGGGGGGGCGTTGGGGACGCGCGCCCCCAACGCCGGTAAAGAAAAAGAGGAGAGAAAAAGGAAAGAGAAGAAAAAAGGAAAAAAGAGGGGAAAAAGAGGAGGAGGAGAGGAAGGAAGGGAAAAGAAAAAGAAGAAAGAGAGAAAAAGGAGAAAAGGAGGGAGTAAAAGAAAAACGCGAAGACACCGGGAAAAGAAAGAGGAACAGTGACATCATTACAGCGCTGAAGGGTAGCCAGTGACGGATCAATGATTTCGTAAAAGTATGCCTCACCCTACCCCTTATACACCGACGTTTCCATTTTCCTCTCTCACTAATGATCTATATATATACTATAAATGGTCTATCATAACGTGTGTGTAGAATTGTGCTATGAAACCAACTGTGGCTGGTCTCGAACTCCACCGTGTCGTCGGGGAACATGACGCATTTTGGGATGGGGGCGACCGCCCCCCCCCCCCGTTCAGCATTTTCTTAAATGATATCGCTAAGTAATTTCAAAATAGAAAGTGCTTAGATGCAACTTACAAGGCCTGGGAAGTGTCATTTCCAGCGATCTGGGAGACATTTTCGGCCAAAATTTTCTTGTACGCTTCGCGCCAACTCAGGGTGGCGCTACGCTTAGATAATTTGCCTACAGGCTTCGCCCCTCCCTTGGCAAATTCCTGGCTACACGCCTGGTCGAATTTGTAACGCAAACAGCAGATATCACATCATATCAGTGAGCATAAAAATGGCGTTCCAGGATGAAAATCCTCAAAACTGTCCGACTTGCCTGAAAAAATAACCAAACATTTTCGCGCGCCCGTGCGCGTTCAACGTGTCAATGTCAATATCATATAAGCAAGCATCGGTTATTACATCGCATGCCATCATGTACCGTGCTGTCCGTTAAAATTACGCAGTATACCGCGGGATGCTAATGTAAACAACGACATGTCTCATGTAGATGTATAAAAAGCATGAAGGTCCAATCATGTCAAAAGTTTCTTTTACATTAGTAATGGCGAATTAGGGCCTGCACCCCACCGCGCAGTGGCGGAGCGTCCATACGGTCAAGGGGGCGGATGTTCCCCCTGACGGACTCAAATGGACTGCTGGCGCCTTTTTCAACTCTTTACCACTTTTTACTTATTCTACATTATTGACTTTTTTATTGCGCTCTCATCTACTTATTGACATTTGTCACATTTTGTTGGTGTAATTTGGCGATGACACCCTATACTTCGTTTATCTGCAAATTAGCCAGGCCCTGAAACGGTCATTTCCGGCGATCTAGGGAGTATCTTTACTCAAAAATTGTCTGTGCGCTACTCGCCAACCAGTGGTGGCGCTCCGTTTAGATAGTGTCGAAAGCGCCCCTACAGACCATTCTCGCCCCTGACCAATACCAGGGACGTAGCCAGGGGGGGGGGAGCAGGGGGAGCGACCGCTCCCCCCCTTTCAGTGTCGATTTTTTTTTTAAACTGTCGTTTTTTTAGCATGGTATTTTGTCAGTGCTCTTTTGATATTGAATACTCGTCAGCTCCGTTAACTCGATTGTAATCGTAGTAACATTCACGCCTACTGATTCAACTACTTACTTAGTTTGGCAGATGCAATTAGCTAAATTTAGCTTATAGCCAATTACAAGCCTACAGTTGGCCAATGCGTAATAAAATACATATTGCCTACCTAACCGCACTCTATGGAATGTCACGAACTGTATGCACAACAACGTCGACAACGTTCGTTCAATGAGTCGTCCTAAGTTGTTGCACGAACAGCATGTTATGAAGCTAAGCTACTGTAGCAATCGTACGTGATACGCACTTCCTATAAATAATCATTACACTGCTAATACACTGCGATAACGATATTTGTTTTTAGGCCACTGCATATCTGGCTGTATTACAAAATATGAAAGTTTATATTGTCCATCAGTTAAGTTCGTCAAATGTATTAAAGTCCAGACATTGGACAATAAACAAGAATCATCCCACTGGAAAACTTGTAAAAGAGCAGTATGTTTGTCTTTCTGATATATTATGTAAAAGAACATGTAAAAGAATTTAAACAGGAAACAAAATCTGCTGATAATGATATCATATGATCAGGGCGTAACCAGTATGTAGCACGATAGTTTCATTCAACACTCTACCCGCCGAAAAAGACTGTAGGATCCGATCTTGTCAGTTTTTTAACATGTAGTTTAGAACCCGTTTACGCAGATAATATTTCAGTTGAGAAAACACTTGAGAAATTTGCATCAGATGGCAATCGTCGGATAGCTCTCGCCTTCTCTTATTAGGCTAACTTAAACATTTACTAACTATACAGTTGTATCAAAGACATTTCTGGACTATCTTTGTATCTACAAGTGTCAGAAGTTGAAAAGTAAGACTACTCTGTATATGTACCTTCAAGGGCGGCGGAACCGGGGGGCACAGGGGCAAGTGCCCCCCACTTTTCCTCAGGTTAAAAATGTGCCCTTTTTCTACATAAAACTTGTACTCTTGATCACCTTATTAGGTCAGCGATATTTCAGTAAGAGATCTAATCCTAATTTAGAACTATCAGGGGCGTAGCCAGTATGTAGCACTGTAGGCCCGGGCCTACACTTTTTTTGGCCAAGTTATCTTTTTTATTAAAACACCCATAATTCAAATCCATAAGCTTGCTGGACGAGTTTAAGAGTCTAGACAGGAAAAACTATTGAAATGAACGTAGCAAGATTATGGCTAAATTAGGTGACCCATTCTTCTGTCATCTAGGCTGTCGTTCATATCGCGTGCCGTTTCATTCAACACTCTACCCGCCGAAAAAGACTAGGATACGATCTTGTCAGTTTTTAAACATCTACTTAAGAACCCGTTTACGCAGATAAAATTTCAGTTGAGAACATTCCACAGTCAAATAAGCCTATCGTTGATTAACAGACTTTATATGTATAGAGCTGCAGCACTTTGTTGCCTGTTGTTGTCGCGATCGGCGTTCCATCACTGGCCATGGTTGTATCAAAGACATTTCTGGCCTATCTTTGTATCTACAAGTATCAGAAGTTGAAAAGTAAGACTACTAAGACGGGGGGGGGGGGGGGGGGGGAGGGGGCATTGATGGAGTGATGTGTATACGCAAATAAGATAATACAATAAGATTTATAAAGGGTTCAAATATCAGGCTGCATCAGTCCAATCGAATTTCTGCAAAGTGCCCTTTGACGTCGGTGCCCCCCCCCCCCCAGATTAAAAGTGTTTCCGCCGCCCTTGTGTACCTTGCTAATTTTAATACATTATGTATTATTGAATTACGTACTATTTTAACTCGTTTGTTTTTTGGGGTTTAAAAGTGATATTGAATGAGGTTCTCAAGTTAGCAAGAGGCCAGGGAACCAGAATGAACATTCGGGAAGGGCCGTTTCCGGCCATCTGGTGGCGCTCCGCTCAGATAGTCGTGCCTACAACTTTGAAAATCCATATCAATCGCAAAAAGTGCTCCCCCCTTTCAAAATCCTGGCTACGTTGCTGACCAATACCCCTAGCTCCGCCACTGCCGCCGCGCCTCCTACGCCTATGTGTGTAGTGTTCAGTTTCGGAAATATCTGCTATTTTTTCATTTCCTTCAACCAAGTTTTATAATAGCCGTTATAACAGGCTTAATATTTCTACACCAATAAATTAACTGTGTCTGAATTTTAGAAAATTTCTGACCAACATTCTGCATCACACTTCCCTCTACTCGTGCAATTTTGACCGGTCTGTTAGGGGTTCAAGGAAGTTTTTCTATATTGGTTGTCCATAGATGAAATTTTGTACAACATTATGGGTATGTTTTGAAGTGAGTTTATTCACGAGAAATGTGAATTTTCAAATTCTGAACGAATTTGGGGCTTAAAACCTTGAAAAGTGGGGCTGACGGGTATTGTGGGCCGCGACGTAGAATCACCTACAAAAGCAAAGACCCACGGGAGATGCGATCAGGTCGAACATGACGTGTGCCGGCTTGACAATCTTCAAAGTGGTTATGGATGGAAAAAAAAACTATTAGGAAATACTTGGTTCTCAGGCCAAAAGTTTACATCTGGTTGGTCATTTCAAGCCCGAGAAGTGCCGTTTCCGGTGATCTGGGGGGTATCAAAACCAGAAATTTTCTTGTACGCTGCGCGCCAACCGATGGTGGCGCTCCGCTTAGATAGTAATTCGCGCCCCCCGGGTTAGAAAATCCTGGATACGCGCCTGTATATCCCTAAACAGATATATAGTAACCGCCATTTGATACGCAGGTTATTATTAACTATATTCAATCCATAATTAAAAAGAAAATGAAAGTTTTAACCTCAAAATATCTAATATATCAACCTTTTTTTAAGTCTATATGGCAAAGTGATTAAGTGTTTGCCTACATATTACTGTTCCTTATTTAATTTCGGTGTGCTAAACTAAGCGAAGGTTTTTTTTCTTCAGCTTTTCAGGTACATTAGTTTGTTTTAAAGCAACTTCTTTCTTTGTGTATAAAGTCACGTTTTAATCACTCTAATGTGACGTTAAACAATCCAAAATACAGTATGAAATTCTATCTTAAAAGAGAAAGAAACTTATGAATGAAAAGAAGATTACCTGTTGATGAACATGCTACAAGAGGTATCAGAATCACAGAACAGAAAAACAAAACGTTTATTTTCATCTTGAAGTACCGTGTATATACCAGTCTTCCAAATTCCTTTGAGAAAAACACCGCTTACAGAAAAACGCACCTCACTTTATGATTGCGGGTATGAAAAACAAGTGAACTTGTAAAGATAGTATATACCAAGTTATAATTAATGACGATATGAATACAGTTCTTACTAATGATCTATTTAATAAATCAATTAAGTATAGTCGTCTGCTACAGAGCACACAAAAGAGAAAAATTGATTTCACCCCGTTTCTTCCCCCAGTAAAAGAAAACGTACGATGCATCTTATACAATTGTTTTTGACAACTCATCCAAATAGTGCATAATATTGGAACGATGCCAGTCCCGGCCCCGAGCTGAGAAGACTTAAGGGATTCAATTGATGTACATATTGCGATGATGAAAATCGTTGAGGCGTGAAAAATAATCGATAGCCAAGTTTATTTCAAAATAGAACATCAATTAGTATCCCTAATTCCCTTCATGTATATTAAATTACTGTGAAGATATTTTGCGAGAATGACCTATAGGTATACCGTAGAATTCTGGAAAGCAGGAGTAACTCTAATATGGTCACGCAGTCGAAAACGCTCAAACTGGTACTATTGTCGAAAGCGTGTGGTGGTCATATGGAAATGCAATGGAAGTGCGATGTAAGAATTGCAGGTTTGAGTCAGTATAACCAGATCGTTACGTTCTGTTCTAGGTCAAGGGCATTTATTCTTCATTGTCTTTCTTCACCCATGTGTATAAATGTGGTATATACCATGTGAGCTAACCTTTACATTATATTGTTGCTTGCGGCCGGAAGTTGTGGCTGAACCCTATGCATGGGAAGCCCTCCACGAGACACGTAGATGTGGCGCACTCTCGTGCGAGTCCGGGACTGTTTGAATTGAGCGGTACTGTAAACTGATACGACCTTCATCTTCAACTTTCAACTTCATTGTCAAATCAAGTGTAGACCAAATAATTTCTGTGCAGTATAAAATTTAAACTTTTTCCCACCAAAAGTAAATGATAACTAAAATAAAGCATGTCTCAGAATCATAACTAAGCAGCAAGGCCTACTGTAATGTCTCAAACAATTTCAAAATAAAACATCTGCAAAAATACCTACGAATATAGCTTGGCTTCTGTTACATTAGGGTTCCTCTAGTTCTAGGGGTATCCTATGTAGCTAGGTTTGCGCGAGTCCTAAGCATACACAGTACATCACTGCTACTTTGAACCGCTACTTCGAACATTTTCCCATTTATTTATCTTGACTTTTAGCTGCAGATTGGTGCGCAAAAAAAAATATTGCTATTACTCCATTACACTGTCTAAATCAAAACGATCGCAATGAAAATCTAAGGTTGAAAGAGCATCTATCTGCCACTCGCAACTAATGTTGAGTGAAAATCTTTGCAAAAAACCTAGCAGCAATAACAGTAAACTTGTCTCAAAACTCCTTAAAATGATGTATATTTTGAGAATTATGACTGATGGCATGTAGGAAATGCCTTAAGAAGTAATTTAGGAGTTGTTTGGCCACCTTAAGATAATTGATATTCTGACACGAAACATTTTTTCCTTCACGTTTTTGTGTTAACGAACCCAATTTTACACTGGCACGTTGAAGTCATAGCAACTCGGCAGTTTCATGGTTTGGCGTCGAAAATGTTTTACCAACATGACAGGTAATCGTGTATCGTGGATTTGTGTTTTGCAGATCAACTCGAAAGTGGTCTTGTGTCATTAAGTTATGAATTTTAATATTGCGAAACTCGGAATAAAGTGGTTACAACTTGGTAAAGTTTGTTTATTTAGGCTATGGTAATTTAATGCTCTTATATCTAAACTTCGGATGGGAATGTCCAATGTTTATTGTTAGTAGCCTATACCTGGGCCACTGGTACTAACTCTACTATGTCGGGGTTGCCTGTGCATAACCATGCCGTGGTGATATCGATGTTTAATCATTTTTTTCAAATTGGTTGAGAAATTCATATATGAACCCAACATATTTAGGAACGCCTTTAAAACACACTACGCACTTCGTAAGATTAAACCGTTCCGTGTAATAAATTGTTATTTTATATGATGTTTTCGCTGTATGTTTGTAAATTGTACGTGAAGTTTGTGAACAATCTGCGAACCTGAAAACTTCCCGTACATAATGCACGTGCAGATAGCGAACCATTTTACACAGTTAATTCGCATTGAGATTAGTCATGGACAAAAATCTAACTACGCGACAGTTAAGTTTCGTAAGCGGCGCCTGGTCATTTCCCCAACGAAACTACATCCACACCTGAAGTTTTTATTTTACACTGCCATCTCAACAATTGCGAAGTACGACGGAAAACTTCAACAACGGAAACTCAAGATATAATACCATCTATTCCAATAGCAACGTTGTATGTATACAAGCAATACATGCACGCAGCGCCGTATGCAGGTAGCGACACCGTTAAACCAATGACGCTATGCAATGCGCAATGCTACTATCTACGGATGCCCATAATCTAATTTCCAATTGCCAACAACCTCTCCTATTCTTATGAGGAGTAACGCGGCATGTTATCTTATACGCTGGTCGGTTGGAGATACGGTAGATTGTGAAACAAGGTTTCCACATTTTGACCTCTGGTGACTCCAAATGACCTCTAACCTCCAAGAAACAACATAGAATTCTTTTGCTTAACGTGTGACAACTACATACTAAATATGAGATTGGCCGAAGCTTCCCTTCTTGATATATCATGTTTACAAGGTTTTCACAATTTGACCCCTAGTGACCCCAAATGAACTTTGACCTCCACCAAACACAAGTAGTTTCTTTTATTTCATGTGGTACTCCTTTCCAATATTAGATTGGTCCAAGTCTCCCTTCTTGAGAAAATTTTTGACTTTTCAAACCCCCCAGATGGCCGGAAACGGCACTTTCCGAGTATTCTAAGCTGCATGTACCTAGCCTGAAAATATGGATCTCATGTCTGCAATTTCTCAATTGATGAGAAAAAAACAATCTATGAAATATGGTAATACATATCAGATGAGTTGAGATAATACAAAAATCATAATGCCTTTAGCCCCCAATCCCCTCCCGTTCCGTCACCACTGTTTGATGCAGGGCCGGATCAAGGATTCTGGAAGGGTGAGGGATTTGGCCTCCAGTGATCCTAGGGTCTAAGGGGAGTGGGTTTCCCTCTATCCATTGTGAAATTCTTGGATATTTAAGTACAACAGGGAACCCCCTTCAATTTAGCCATGCAAAGCACCTACAAAAACTCACTCGAAATGTATCTGCATCAGTACGAGTTAGCTAGTTTTATTGATGATCTATTCATGGTAGATTGGAGAGAACAAACGCCGTGGATGTTTCTCAATGAACTTTCGGACCACTTCGTCAGTGTCGATAGGAGTGTTATAATACGTGTTCATGAGAACAAGAGCTGTGAGACGTTCCTCGCCCATTGTTGATCGGAGAACAGTTTTATGCCTTCTCACCGCAGAAAACGATCTCTCTGCTTTACAGCTTGTCACCGGAATGACAGATGCGATCTGTAGAAGAACCACCAAATTAGGGAAAAGGTCTTTGTTACATGTGTGCAGTGCTATCAACAGTGAATCTGGGGGATTCTGCATGTTCTTACATTTGGAGTGCCATACTTCCAATTCTGTGCGGAGGCTCTTGAACCGGGGAAAATCATCTCTGTACATGACTAGACCCTCTACAACTTTTGGGAGTTCCGATACCTCCATATTTATCATCACTGAAGGAATGAGGGTAAATAGTGCTAATATTGCACCGTTGGAGTCGGTGGCGAAACGTTCCTTCATTTGGGAACAGACATCATCTACAAATGGTATGGCGATTGCTCGTTTGAAATAATCCTTTGGGGTCTCAGCTGGATGCGTTGCCCGGTATGCATTCCTTCCCTTCGCCCGAGGTCTAGCTTCTTCGACATCCAGCTCCTTGGCGAGGTCTAGGGCATCCTGGTACCAAAGGGCAAACCTGGCATCAATATCCCTTCGGATTGCTACTATATCGTTGCTGACCTCTGTCAGTGATGTGTAGGCGGATCTAATATCCATGTCCCTCTTCTGCAGCTTGGTGGTAATTGCGCGCAGCGGGTGCAGAACGTTCTTCAGGATCACTAGGCACATAATCATCTCAAAGTTGCCGAAGTTCGCTAAGAAACCTTGAGCCCGCTTTTTGGTTTCACCATCCCACTTCCAATTCTCCTGTACATGTTTAAAATTGACGTTTAATTTAATTATTTTTTTCTCTCTCTTTTTTTTTGGCCAAGAGCAGGGGGACCCCTGGACCCCCCCCCCTGTGGATCCGCGCCTGCACTCATCCGCCTGCATGACTACGTAGGTTACGATTATCATCGAAACCAAAAAGTGTAGGTGCAACTTCGTTAACTATGTTCGTAGGATTGCATTTGGCGTTCCATATACAGTCGGGGAGCAACATAGAATTACACCATGTGGGCATTATTTGGCATATTGCACATGTGCTGCAGTGCGCCGCTTAGCATTTAGTTTACTACTTCTGCTAGTACTACACAGATCTGAAAATCTCATTGGCCGGAGATTCTTGTATATGTCTTAAGTACGTTAGAACCGTGACTAAAACGACGTCCTTTTATCGATTTGAATTTAAAGCTGTTTGGTTTCTGGTTAACGCAGGCGTAAGTATTCCGAATATCAACCATTCATAACGACCTCACCGTGATTTATTGAAGGCTTGATCCTTACCCTGTATACATCCAGGTTAAAGATATATACTGTACATGGCCGTAAATGTTACTGATACTAGTGATACCCATGATAGCCTTACTTAACCCGTCATCGAGGATTTGGACCTTACGCCCGAAGTTTCTTAAATAACGATATTACTACTTATAAACTGCGTAGGTTGATTAAGCTTTATAGGGCGGAGGTTACCGTTTTAGAACGTTTGTAAATTTGACAGAAACTCTGGCATTATTTATTGTAGGTCTGTTCTAGGTAGGCCCAGTTTCGCGAGAGTAAATGTGTATCGTACAGTATATGCAACACTGTGGTACAGTAACTCAGCACGAAGCATCAATAAATGAGGACTGCCACTGTCCGTGAATGTCACTGTTTCTGGCCGTTACATTTGCGAATCAGTTTTCTAATTATGTAATCGTTAATGTTGATGGTTAAGTATTAACAATGCGAACAGTGTTTATACATTACCTTTTAAAGTTTAAAATTCTGGGGGCTGCCTATTTAAAACTTTTATTGGGGGAAAAATATTCCACACCAGTGTTAGTTGAAATGCCATCTAAATATCCAGCCCTGGAATTTTCAAAATATTTAGTTTAATCTCTTGCTGAATGCAAGTGAAAAAGGAATCTAGTGGCTAAAATCAAGTTCCAAGTGCTGACATATGTCAGGGTGTTTGCCAAATGTGAATGTTCTTGAGTAGATTGACATTAGTGTTTCTTGATGTACATGCTGGATACAGGAGTCATGTAGTTGAGAGGATACATTTATTTATTTTTATTTATTAATATTTTGTTTCATCACATAGTATTACAAGGTGAACAAGACAATATACAGTAAGTACAAATAAGTAAAAATTGTGAAAGGAAGTAAACTAAGAAATCCCGTTTTAGTTTTGGGCTCAATCGAATAGAGTACTCCCATCAAAGAAAATAGAAAACCATAACACCTATAAAAAAAACTACCCCCCCCCCCAAAAAAAAATAAATAGATAACCTTAACATATAAGACAACTTTATTAAAAGATATATAAACATATGAGTCACTTTATTAAAAGAACACCAGTAACATTTGTTCAAAGGACTTGTGATATTTCACTTTCAATACAGAACACTATGATCTCATGAGTCATGGTTACAATCGCAATGCATTAGGAGGCATAGGGTCGATCAAGATGTTTGATATCCAGTCTCTGTGTTGGATGATTTTCTTCCAAAAAAGAACCTTTAACATTTACACCCACTTGTCCCTCTCAGCTATAGATCTATAATGAACATATGTACCACAGTCTGCTGTATGTTAACCTACACAAATTGATAACATTTATCTATGAGCTTCTATTGAACAATTTTTGGTCAATGCCCACTTCTTCCTTTTGAATCTACCTGCTGTATTCCCCCCCCCCCCCCAGAACCTTTTATTCCTAAAAATCTTGTCGATATCTTCATCTGGTGTGTTGCTATTTTGTTGCTTACTCAAAGGATTCCTTACCAATTTACTGCCAACTATCACAAGCCCTTTTCTTCAAAGGATTAGCTCCTTTTCTCCCCTAGATGTGTTTTTATGTAAACCTGTTGTGCAAATGAATACATTTCATTACAGTCCTTAAAAGTCTGCTCATTTGTTTTGAAATATTTGTCTTTCCTTGTCTGTGGTTAGGTTTTATCCTTCCATCTCTCTCCTTTCTATCAGTTTTCTAGTCTGGTCCATTTCCTATTTCCCCCCCTAAATTTTAGTAAAGAAATGTGCGTACTGGAGGTTTTAGTGTCTTGTCTTTGTAATCATCAGGCCCACTTATGCTGTTCAGGAATTTATTTGGTACTTTCCCTTATTAAAATCTCCACACTGTACAATTGCTTTGAATCACATTTCAGTCCTTGATCTTGTGAAGTTTTATGAGGTACCATTGTCATATGGTTGGCAAGTGTTCGCGACCCTCGGACATGTCACAATTTATATCTCTCAAAAATATACGATTTTTCTGCCATTTGGTAGCTGATATTATCAAAATTTGTTTATTTGTTTGTTTATTTATTTGTTTTATCACAAAATATTAAAATGTGAAAGGAAGTCTTCTATAAAGCCTGAATTGACTCCCTGGTAAAGAAGAAAATTATATACAAGTTGAATGAGCAGAATGATACAGATACTTTAAGGAGTCATAACTAGACAGGATAACATTGGGACACTGGGCGCTGGGACACTCCGAATCAAGATGCCCATCAATAGACTGCTTTAACTGTCATCGCTTTGGCCACAAAAGCTTCAGCTGCACTGAATATTCATGAAGAAGATTACTAGCAAGATGGAGAATCAGCATGACAAAGAGAAGAAGAGAGAATCCGATCAAGAGAACCATGATGAAGTTCACAAACAACCTAATCTTAAAGGAGACACCAGAAAAGACAGTCAAGTGACAGATCAGACCTGTAGATCGTACTTAGACACAGACGAAAGTGAAACGTCGATCGTCATGGACACAGAAAGCAAAGATTTACCAAAGCAAAGACATAGTGAAAATAGCAATTTGACAAACAGACCAAAACCAGCAGATTAATATAATAAAACGCAGAAAGAAAACCTACTTGCAACATCAAATTCCCAACCCCCGATAACTTGATCCTCTGCAACAGAACACACAAGAATGAAGAGAGCAGCTTCAATCGATGACGTCTGCACTGTACCGAAGAAGTTAACCAGTCAACAAAAGAAAACCACACAACCAGCGATCGAGAAAACCTACAATTTCCGCCCTAAGGAGAAAGGACAGACAGGAATTGCTAATAAAGGAGGCCATAGAAACTAACTGAAATGACTATATTGGACTCAATTCATTAAAGTGAAAATGACAATCAACCCTTACTTTCTACTAGCCATTATGCCATCGTTGCAGATGTGTGTTATTTCCTAAGCGTGACCAAAGGGAAATTTCCGCTTGGTCGAGGTCGGGCAAAGGTCAATACCCCCCTTAACTGGTGATCTTTTATACCGTCCGCCTCCTTGTTTTGCATACTTATGTAATCGATGCACACTTACGTAATCGATGCAAACTTGCATATTATGAGAGTTATATGCTTCAATCCTCTCCTGGTTCAGAGAGGCGTCGCATGTGGTCAAGTGGTTAAGGCAGTGGACTTGTGATCTAAGGATTACAGGTTCGAGCCCTGGCCAGATCATTGCGTTGTGTCCTTGGGCAAGGCACTTTATCTCCATTGCCTCACTTCACCCAGGTGTATAAATGGGGACTTGCGAGGTAACTTGTAAATATAGTTGCGTGCGCCGGTTTCTGGCTGCACCCTATGGGAAGTCCCCCGGGGGACACGTGGTTGTGGTGCACTGTGGTGCCCCAGGAGAGATTGATTGAATTGCGCACACTTTGGTGTGCGGGTGTGACAAGTTACCAATGACCAAGGCTAATAGCGCCTTTGAACAATTTATGTTGACTTTGGCGCTATATAAATGTCTTCTGATTGATTGATTGCTCCTATAGCACTGTTCCTTTGTATAAAGCCGCTGCAAACCCCAGACAACCGCCGTAAACCCCAGAAAGCCGCAGTAAACCCCTGTAAGCCCCTGTATACCACAGTTTGTCGTGTGGTCGGTTTTGCCCGGTAACAATTTTTTTCACCGTGGTCTTGTTGAACCACGTGTGCAATATGTGGGTTAAAACCTACGACTACTGGTTCAGCTTCATTGAGCGTCGTCTCGGTGACACATGCTTTTTAACACTAATTCCACGGAAGAAATGAGCGAAAATAATGTTTCTTGTAAGTACTATGACATCGATTCTTATAATAACTCACCATCCCATAAGTGTATATCATTACTACATCCCAATAGTCGTAGTCTAAAGAAACATTTTTCCGATATTGTTAATCTTTTATCTCTTTGTTAAATCAAGATTTTTTCATAATTTTGTTTTACTGAAACCTGGTTTACAAATGATATCTCTCCTCTAATTAAGATCGACAATTACACACTAATTGAACAGCATCATAATGAAACAAGGGGTGGTGGTGTTTGCCTTTTTATAAATAATGACTTAATAATTTTAAACACCGTACAGACTTGTCTATTTTAAACAATTGTATTGAAGAGATATTCATTGAAACGAATACACCTAGTAATGAAAAGCTTATAGTTGGTTGTGTATACAGACCTCCCAATGATGATTTTAATTTAAATATGCAGATTATCCTTAGCACCATCGCTAATGACCACTGCAGTACCTATATCATGGGAGATTTTTAATTGCTTTTTCAAAAGCAAGCAATCCAAGCATATCTACTGACATTATTAACCTTATTTATTCGAGCGAGTTTTATCCGAAAAAAACTAAACCTACTCTGGTTAGTCCATCTTCTGCCACCATAATTGACAACATTTTATCCAATGTTGATTCTCTAATGACATCTGGAAAACTTATTACAGATATTAGTGACCAGTTTCATATTTTCCTTCATGCCTCTGTGAATCAGAGTACAGTCAGGTATAACCCATTGCAAGTCCGTAACTATAGCAATAGGAACATTAATAAGTTTATTTCTGAAATTAAAAGTAAAACATGGGATGAGATGCTTACTAAGCCTGACGCTTACACTTCCTGTTTTCCATTGCATAACATCAGTAAAACAAAAAGGAGGAAAAAGAAACACCCTTGGATAACTAAAGGAATCTTTATATCCGTTAAGAGGAAAAATCAGATCTATAGACGCTACCTAAAGAACAATACTAATGACAGTAGGTCAACCTATACTATATACCGGAACAAACTTAACCAGATTATTTGTTTTTCAAAGAATTTATACTTTTGTAATAAAATTAACAATGGCAGAAACAATATTGGCCAAACATGGACAACTGTAAAGGAAATTCTCGGACAAAATAAGCATTCCACTTATCCCACTGCCTTTAACGATAACAATCAACAAGTTAGTGACAAAAAAGAAGTAGCAAATCATACTAATAATTGTTTTCTTAACTTGGGCCAGGAACTTGCCAGTAAGATTAAAAGTAAGAACACTGCTGCAAAAGTCATACACATGAATGACTCTTGATGAGGGCATTGTGGTCAAGTGGTTATGGCAGTGGACTTGTGATCTAAGGATTACAGGTTCGAGCCCTGGCCAGATCATTGCGTTGTGTCCTTGGGCAAGGCGCTTTATCTCCATTGACTCTCTTCACCCAGGTGTATAAATGGGGACCTGCAAGGTAACTTGTAAATATAGTTGCGTGCGCCGGTTTGTGGCTGCTCCCTATGGGAAGTCCCCCGGGGGACACGTAGTTGTGGTGCACTGTGGTGCCCCAGGAGAGATTGATTGAATTGTGCACACTTTGGTGTGTAGGTGTGTCAAGTTACCAATGACCAGGGTTGTAAAGTAGTGTGAGAGGGCCTTGGCCCTGAACAAGACTGTAAACCTAAATAAATAAAAATAAATGAATGACAGCATAAACAGCTGTTCTCTTTTCAGTTATCCTCTTACTGAAGCTGAGTTCATTAAAACAGCAAGCTCCAACTTAAAATCAAATAAGGCAGCAGGTTACGATGGTTTTAAGCCAGGTGTAATATCAAACATGTTATTCATTTTATTGTCAAGCCCATGACTCACATCTGTAATATCTCTTTTAGTACTGGCATATTTCCTGATAAACTCAAAAGTAGTACCTATCTTCAAAAAAAAGGTGACACATTTTCTTATCAAAATTATTGCCCTATATCACTGTTATCATGTTTTTCAAAACTGATTGAACGGAAGTGGAAATAATATGTTCTGCGAACGGATGAATAGGCCAACAGTACAGTAAACTGTATACTTTGGACAGACTTGTACGAGAACAGGATTGTGAGTACGAAATAACACATAGAATTTCTTTTGGAATGAGTACCAGCATGAGACTACTGTAAGTGCAACAGCATGAGACTGAGTACAACAACATGAGACTGAGTACAACAGCATGAGATTGAGTACAACAGCATGAGACTGAGTACAACAGCATGAGACTGAGTACAACAACATGAGACTGAGAACAACAGCATGAGATTGAGTGCAACAGCATAAGACTGAGTACAAGTAGTTAGTCACAGCTCTTACAGTAGGTGGAGAACGAGTATGTAATTTGGTCCTATAGGAGCTCCTGCACAGTACCATTGAAATTTGATTATGATTACGAGTGTTATTCCATAAGGGCTTAGTTAGAATAGAAGAATGGAACCACTACAACTCTGATAAACAGCTGCAGTACTACAGAACTTCATGACTTGACCTTCACTACGTATTAGTGTAAAGGATACGTATGGATGACGGAATGCAATATTTCCTGCTCCCATTTAGGGTTGCAAGTTGCTGGTTATTGGAAGTCAAGAGAAACCCAGGCTTAGAGTAGCATCAGGAAGTGTAAATGCTTGTACAGTACCATTATATTGTACGTCGTCTACAATATGTAGCTGTTGTAGCCTTACAGGAGGCTTCGTTTGAAATTTGTTTCGTTTAGCAAGATACGTTGTGCCCAGGTGATTTTGTGAGTTTTTGCGGGTCGAGAGGTCCTGTTTTATTCTGTTTGCTGTAACCAGCGGCTTTGAAGGTACACGTATCCCAAACAGCAAAGCCAATGTAATATGTAAAAAGCAAAAGCAAATTTTGATTAAGAATGTCCAATTTCGTAAACCTGCTCTGAAACTGGTTTTCAGTTTTCATCCTCTGAGCTTCAAGGGGTCAACAGGTTATCTCAAATTGGCTCAAAATTGGCCATTTTCTCTGTGTTTAGTTTGATGACTTTTGCTTTGGCAATAGGTTGTGAAAATATTTCACAGTGTAAAAAAAATGTCATGTACTCTTATTAATAACTATTATTAAAGGGATTTACTGGCCCAAAATTGTTAAAAGGAATGTTCTAATATCTAAGTGTCTATATTTCATATAGGAAGACTGTTCTTTCTGGATATTAAAACATTTTAGAAAAAAAATTCTAAACTGTAAAATCCTTATCAGTGAATGAAATATGCGATGCCCACAAGGGAGAATGCCACAAATAAGAGTTGGAAATCTCTGATCTTTTCTGGCTCTCACTTAATTCTTGGACAAATTTAACTCACCTTGCTCTACATTAGTCAGATAGGTATTTAGAATTTTGCAGAGCACATTGTAAGGCAAGGAATCACAAAGCCAACTGGCTTTCTGGTTATGCTTTGGCACTAAACAGACTTAAACTTTGTCAACATGATAACTGATTCCTGATTTACCTTTCTTTAAATGTTGCCGCATTAGTCAATAGATAATCCTCTTCATTTTGGTGTGCACAAGTTCATGTATATTAAAGCATGTATGGCTTACCACACTATGAATAAACATGTTCATGTTTTGGTTATAATATTAAACTGAAATTGATTTGCCTGCTTTCTTGGTATATATATCCGACTAATACTTTCCATACGTTGTTGATTTTCCTATCAAGGTGATGGACCTCATCAAGAACGGCTGGTTTACAGAGGTCAGCACTCTATGGCCGGGACAGTCTATGAGCTTGAAGGTTGAGGAAGTACTCATTCACGAACAGTCCGCATTCCAGGATGTCTTAGTCTTTAAGAGGTGAGGTAACTGTAAGAAACAATATGAACTGAGTTCATCTAACTATTAATATCCATATCTGAATACATTCAACGTTGTATTCTATGGACAAAGAGGGACAGAAGAGTTGTATATACAAACAATCAGGATAATTTACCTTTGGTACTTTACCATGTCAAGTTGTGATTCATAATGTGAAATATAATGTAGTACAATAAAAAATATTTTAAATTTCTTTTCTACATGTTCATGTGCCATGTTGTGCTGTGACTGTACCCTTCCCCTCCACCCTCTCTTTCCCTCCCTCCCTCCAATTCCTAGCCCTTGATCTGGCTTACCTTCTTCTCCTATTGCATCTTCATCCAGAATTTTTATATTTTGTGAAGTTGAACCCCGGATGAAGGGGAAGGGTTGTACACTTCACACCCCTATCTTCCCCCCTGGGTCTGGTTGATTAAAAAATGTATGAAAGTAAGTTTCAGGTATGACATGAGACAGTGCCCTATAGATGCAATGAAAGGTCTTACCACCATTTTAGTTTTTACTTCTCATACTACATAACCATCTTAGTGTAGTATGAAAGGACCTATTAATGATCATACCCAGGCGTGATCTTGACATCTGTTTTTTTCCGTTATTTTTGCAGTACAAACTACGGAAATGTCTTAGTCTTAGATGGTGTCATACAAGTCACGGAGAGAGATGAGTTCAGCTACCAAGAAATGATAGTTCACATTCCAATGAACTCACATCCAAATCCTAAGAGGGTAAGATCTCTGATCCCAGTGAGCAATAATGTCTGAGGATATAATCCACAGATGTACTGTAGCAGGTTAAAGGTCGAGCAACACCTAACCTATGTCTCTTTGAAAATTGCAGCATACCTTTCTATTTATGTCAGAAACTGACATGATGCCAAATATAAGAACTCAAGCTTACTTGGTTAAGTTTTTGGTTTCGATGATAATCGTAAACCTTTGCATTCATGATGGCGTATGTGTGTATATGTGAGTGTATCAGTGCGTTTGTGACGCCTGGCTTGTAATCACGATATCTGAAGGAGGGAAGGTCGGACCAATTTAATTTTTGGAGTGTAGAAGTACCGCATTGAGTATTGAGTTGCGGCCGTCTATTGGCGAATTATTTTGATTAGATAATCCAGAGATATAAAACAGTATCTCAGTGATCATTTAAGCTTTGATGTCAGTTTTATTGCAATTGCAAGAAACGTGACTCTTAACAGGGAAGAACCAAATAATCTACTCTGATAATTGAAGATCACAACTCTGAAACCTTCTTTCTTCATCGTTTGTTTGAATCTGACTTACCATTGTCAGATAAACTCTTCTTTCCGACATCAGAAAGTTGGATGGTGTTCTAGCAACATCACCATTGCAGATTTCCTCCGGTAACTTTCTGTGTACATATTTTCTCGGGTTATTCACCAGTAGGCAGTGGTCCTCAAACTGTTTGCATCTGTTCACCTAACATGTCATAGTCTTAATTCTCTGCTCCTCTGCTTTAATTTTGAGCAAAATAGTATTCTTAGTTTGGATGTTGGCTGTTATGAATATTTCATTTGATATGTTCTAAATTTAAAAATAACATTTTTTGATCCTTTCGTCTGATACAGGTGCTAATTGTCGGTGGAGGAGACGGAGGAGCTGCCCGCGAAGTTCTGAAACATGACATAGAGGAGGTGGTCATGTGTGAAATCGATAAGGTAGACTATACTAATGTTATGCGGAGTCAAGTTGATGAGATGGGACAGAGACAAAGCATTGATGGGTGTCACTTTGTGTGAAGGTTGATATGGTAGAACAGACACACAGTAATGCTGTGTCACGGTGGTGACAGTGATGAGGTAGAGCAGACATAAAGGGATGTTGTCTGACACCTTAGTAATGTGATAGGTTGGACAGACACAAAATAATGATAGGTCACCCTATGTGAATTGATAACAGAACAGACCCAAAAGGAATGTTGTCTGATACCTTGGTAACATGCTAGGTAGGACAGACACAAAATAATGATGGGTTACCCTATGTGAAATTGATATGGTAGAACAGGCACAAAAGGAATGTTGTCTGACACCTTGGTTACATGATAGGTAGAACAGACACAAAATAATTATGGGTCACCTTATGTGAAATTGATTAGGTAGAACAGACCCAACATAGTGCTGGGTCACCATGGTGAAGTTGATAAGGTGGAACAGTTATTAATTCATTCGGGCTCACCATGGTGATATTGATAAAGCAGAATAAAACACACAGAAATGCTAGATCACCATGGAAAAGTTGATGATATGGAACAGTTTATTAAATAATTCTGGCTGACCATGGTGAACTTGATGAGGTAGAACAGACTGATGTTAAGGTTTTGACTATGAGACAGTACAAAAAAAGCTTAAATCATTTGTAGTCGACAGTGATCAAAACTTGACATTCGTATGTTTAAAGTTCCTTGATAGAAGTTTAATAGAAGCTTTCTCGTTCGACAGTTTTGTATATTTTTGGATGACATTGATACAGCAGATGGACGGAGACTTTGTTTAACCGAAGCATTCAAGCTGCTTTCAGCCAAGCAGAATTGTGCATTTTCATTGGAAAAGTGAAAATTCTTTATTTTGTTTGATATTACTACTACTGGCACCAGGTACACAACACTTACTTGTCTGTTAGCAAATCAGTGACCATTTTTAGTTACATTGCCGACGTGCTGGTGTGTATGTGCATGTTTGCGTGTGTTTCTGTTTGTTTGTGGGTGCGTACACGCACCTGTCAATCAGGGATATTAGTATGGATACACACTTTCCAACTGGTGATACACCCACAAATGGGGATATCCCCATTTTGACAAATATCCAATTTCCATGTGCAGAACCATCCACAACATTTCAGAAGTGCTCCCTCTAATTTTCTAAGTGATTACAAATATTCCCCCCCAATCTCATACTTCAAATCCGCATGTCTGGTGTGTTTGTTCGACAAAGATGAAGTAGGTGTCTCAGTTCTGATTATCATAGCGCCCTCAGAATTATACACACGGATGATGCGTGTCTCCCCAGTTCACAGGGTTGGGAGACATACACACATTTCCTCGGTTTACTGCTACAGCAGCAAACACACTTCCCCAGTTGGATAGCAAAATGCCCAACACAAATGACTGTTTGCTTGTAATGCGGTGTTTTTACACTGCTTGACCACCCAGTTGGGACAATGGTCATAAATACATGTAGATGTATACATTGAACTTGTGGGAGCGAGCCCTGAACGTACCACTTGAAGATTACTAAATGGTAAGATATTATCTTTTTCTTTTCTTTTATATTCCATTTTGGTGATTTTCCCTATTTATATGTGACTTTAAGGAATTGTTAAGTGCAAAATAGGATCCAGTAATTTCAGTCATATACTTTTTGGTCTTTTCATCGCACAAAGTCTTGCCCTGTGAATAATTTTAGTTTTTGTGATAGAGTGCTTAAAATGTTGGCCTGTCCTGCTAGACAACTAGAATCCAACACTGACTTACATCAAGACATGATGTCAGTGCGGCACATCGGTCAGAATCGATCAGATCTCACTCTAAGCTTGGCCTTGATACGCTCACAGGAATGTATACAGACTATGCATATGGCTGTGATTAAAAAAATCGCTCAAATAAAAAATAACTGAACAACATATTATGGAGAAAATTGAGTAAGGGAATTCTTGAATGTTTTAACTCTTCAAAAGATTGCTTACTTGCAACTTCATCAAGAAATTTCCATCTCAATCGCTATTTTACTTTCAGAAATGTTAACTTTCCTCGCTACAGTGTAGCTTGCTAATGATATCATTCTGTAGCCCGAAACAAAGTGCCGCGATGACGTCACAGCTCTAATTATTTTCCACTGTTTAAAGTATATTAGATTAAGTTGGCGCGAGGTTGAAAACTTCACTTCTCCTGAATCATAGGATGAAAATTCCCTAAACTAGGACTATGCCGATGAAAAAATTATGGAGTTTTTTTCATACACCCAATAGACTGCCACTAAAAAATTCCTTTAAATGCTAGGTTTCTCTGTACTTGAGGTGTGTATATCTAGAACTATTACTAATAATTAAATGTAAGTAATATCTTTGCTCAGGCCTTGCATGAGTATTACTGTCAGTTCAGAAGAAGCCATCCCTTATGAATATGTATTTGAAACACAGGCATATGGTTGGAGTCACAATTTTCAGTCCTCTTTTAAATATTTTGAATATTTTTCCATAGGTTCAATGGACAATTGTGAGACAGCATTTATCATTAGCACTGGCAGTGCTAAGTTGCATTCTTTGTGTTGGCTCATGCCAAAAGAACATCCTATATTCATTGGCAGTGTAAGTATACTTTGATAAGGCACCATATACAAAATCAGCAATGCGGAATCACGCGTCTTCCACGCTAAACAATACCCTGCCGTCCGACTGCGGCGCTCCCGTTTTCCTGCAGTCGGATTAACCCAAGGCAGAGCCCTTCACCACTGCTAAGCCGACTGCATCCGGTCGCGCAAACAATAGTAAACTTTATCATGAGACCCAATACTAGTTTCACATGGACTGGACGTTGCTTTCTACCAGCTAATGTAAATATTACCAAGCTGCAAAGGCTATACTACGGTACAAACATCCCCTAACTGACAGTGTCTTGTTGTGCAACTTAGGATATACTACAAACATCCCCTAACTGACAGTGTCTTGTACAAAGGCTATACTACAAACATCCCCTAACTGACAGTGTCTTGTTGTGCAAAGGCTATACTACAAACATCCCCTAACTGACAGTGTCTTGTACAAATGCTATACTACAAACATCCCCTAACTGACAGTGTCTTGTTGTGCAAAGGCTATAATACAAACATCCCCTAACTGACAGTGTATTGTTGTGCAACTTAGGCTTTACTACAAACATCCCGTAACTGACAGTGTCTTGTTGTGCAAAGGCTATAATACAAACATCCCCTAACTGACAGTGTCTTGTTGTGCAAAGGCTATACTACAAACATCCCCTAACTGACAGTGTATTGTTCATCCACATCATTATAAATCACCGCATTTTCTAGCTTTTGTGGATTGTTGATGGTAGTAGGCCTTAATTATTTAGTCAGTTAACAGTCCTGTGATTGTCACGGTCAAGGATTTTTCCCAATGAATATTTTAGTCTTTTCTGGTTTGTTCTTTTTTAAGATCAATCACAGTGTAATCATTATATGTCTTATATGTTTCCTGTCTTGATAATTAGTGTTAAAGATAACATCTAGAGCCAAAAGGTAGTAACAAACAAGGAATTAAATAGTCTTGGCTTTGTTTTCTATAATTTACCTTCGAATACCTGTTTTAATCACACTTTTATTACAGTAATTATTCTCTGTTACAGTTTAAGACTGCTCTTGTAATGTTTGCATTCTTGATTGACTTCTTTTGTAGGTAAGTTCATGCCTGAAGCACCATGAGAAGTATCTGCCTTTACATACAGACCCTCCCCCCCACCCCAGGGGTTATGGTGAAGTTACTACCAGAAAAAGGTATGTGAAGTTTTGCACATTGTTTGGTCTCTTATGAATACACATATGTGTAAAAATCATTAAGTAATCGCAAAGAGAGGTCATGTTTGTGTGAGTTGGTCCCCCCACCCTCTATCTCTTTCTTTTTTTCATTGGAGAACTTACCTTCATGTATGTGAGTTGGTTTGTAACATACCCATCTCTTAATGAAGTGCTTGCCCACAGATGATCCACCCAACTTTATCAACCTCACATGAAGCGTATTGATATACTAAAGCGTTTCTCCGGCATCGTTGCATTGATGTTATAATTTCCATGAATTTCTGAATCATACCAGTCTCCTCTTTTTGGCTATAGTCTAGCAGTCTTTACGGCAAAATAGATTTTACACAGGGAACCCTTATTTGCATAAGGCGGAGAAACTTCTGGAGAATCTGGGGAAAGACGGGAGGCAAGAGAATAAAGTGGATTCGGATATTTGTTTTCACCTGGAAAGGAAAAACAATCGTGGTGAATACTAAGAGTTTTCTCTACACAAGCCGCACAAATATGTTAGTGGTTTAACGACACAAATTTTATGCGTCTGTTTTGTCCTTATCGTACTTGGAAATTTTACAATTGAAGGTTATTTATGTATTGCTGTTGCGTGAAATCAAGTTTATCGGAGTTCGATATAAACATACAGTAACATAAGAGATATACCTGCATCTGTGGATGATTTTTTTAATGGTATTATATCGTTACGCAGCTGGATGTGTTGATGAAAAAGTAGTCATTAATAAGTGTGAGACCTAATTCCAGTTTGTATGGATTTCTGGTACATACCGTTCAGTTTGTAGTGCTGTATATTATACAACGTAACAAACAGTACCTTTAAGAGTTGAGATAAATCTGCACCTGGGAATATTTTGATATTACCTGGGGGCAGGGGGGGGGAGAGGGGTATATCCAGGTCTTGTTGAAATTAGTCACTTAAGTTTCAGACATAACATTGGTACCTCGTATGGAGTTCTTGTGTATATTGTTCATTTCATATATTGCACAACACAGCATACAAGATATATGGTAGGAGATACATATCAACATGAATGAGCAATATGTACAAGAATCCATACAATATGTATCACACTTGAAATGACTCATTTAAACAAATCTGGATATGTCCTCATGTAACATGATATCCCCAGATATATCCACAATTGAAGGTGTATATATCCCCTATTTAAGTACAATATGTTGTGTTGTGAGGTATACAGCACTGAATATGAAATGGACAATATGTAGAATAATTCATACACAATGTGTAACATACTTAAATTACTCTTTAAAAAAATCTGGATAAATGTCCTCATGTAACATGAAAGATATCCTCAGATGTATCCACAATTGAAGGTGTATATCCCCTATTAAGGTACAGTATGTTGTGTTGTGTAGTATACAGCACTTAATGTGCAATGGACAATATGTAGAATAATCCATACACATTATGTAACATAATAAATGACCTGTGACAAAAAAGTCTGGATACATCCTCATATAACATAGAAAATATCCCCAAATGCAGGTGTATCCGCCATTGAAGGTGTATCTCCTACACGTCATGTGGTATACATGGTATGTTGTGTTGTATAATATACAGCAAAATGAAATTAAAACTGTACAAATATCCATAAGACCAAATATCTTCAATGTTAGGTGTGACTTTTACCCATTGGTTTTTTATATGCAAATTTATTGAAATTAGATATGAAGTGTGAGAATTAAATGTTATATATTGACTTGTACATAATATTCATTCATATTGCTATATTTTGACATAACAGCATATGATGGGAGAGCACAGATTGAGGTCACACCCACACTGGGGATATTTGGAATGTTAGATGAGGTTTACCACATCATGTATATATAGCCAGATTTGTTGCAATAAGTCTTAGGGATATAAGTGCTAACTTGTTTGGTAATTTAGACAAAGTGGATGAACCTTTGATTGGGGACACACCCACAACTTATTGTCCATGTTAGATGCAACTTATCCCAGGGATATCAAGATTTCTTGGAATTATTAAGTGAAAGTTTTTTACACATGCCTTTCTTAAGTTTAAAATTAAATAAAGGATGCCTAGGTTGCCATCTCAAGATTTCCCGAAACTTTCTCAGATTGTTTCATTATACATGAAACCGACTCACCAAATGTTTTAGTTCCTTAGCACCAAGTGGTTTATATGATATCTAGGGTATTTCCTGGCCAAGTAAACTAGCCAATAGCTTCCTTACTTTACCTGGTAGGCATTTACCCACAGATTCAAAACCTTCTTACAAAAGATAGACATTTAATGTGTTCTTAATAACATGTATAAAGTAAAGTGATGAATTTGACCTAACATTATGTTACAAGTACCAAACTGGTATCACCAAACCACTTGGTTTCATTTAAAGACGTCATTTGACATCAAAGTTAACCTGTTTGTTGTATTAGTAGAAAGTTACAATATCTTACATCAACCAATTAGCCAGTTAATTAATGTTAAATTACTTAGGTACCAAAAAACTTACCTTCAAGAGTCTCATTGGTCGATCGACCCATCAGCGACACCCCGCAGTGTTGCCGGCTGTGGCATGCGGCCATGTTGCTGATGCCTGTCCACGGATGGCTAACCGTAGTTTTGCCGAAGCCGGCCAGCTGGCGGTGAACCAGTCTTCCCGCCAACATCCTGCTGCCATCGGCCGTGGTATGTGGTCCGCTCGCCACTGCCAACATGCCACATCTCTGCCATCGGGCGGCTGCCTTGCTTGCTAGGTAGCTGAAGCTTGTACTTAACATCTTTTCATTTCGTATGCTTTATCTTTATACAGCCGAGATCGAACCAACAAGAAAAATCCCAGGCTGGGAAGACTAGTGAACCATGGCTGGACAACACAAGTCAATAGCAAAAAAATGAAAGTCGATGAAGGTCATGGCTCAAAGTTGAATCTTTGTCTTGTTTGCATTGAAAGACATTCCAGTTAAATCTGAGATGCTGCATGATTATGGCATTCCAACATCTTTCAACTTCCCACGACCATGCCATGTGAATGTGTCTTCCATCTTGCAAATGAGGAAGCGATCGGAAGGTCCCCCAATTGCTTTTACAGAGGATGTCATCTCAAAAAACAAAAATCCCCCAAAACAACCTCACATAGACATGGATTCCATAGAAATAGCAACTGACACCTAAAAGATGACTACTTGATTGCCTGTGACAAGGTCTTCCAGACATATTTCAGGAAGTAATATTTCGGAGAGAACAGAGTCTATCGACCAAAGGACTCAGCATCGTTAGCAACAGATGACATGGAGGTCACAAAAGAAATACAGTGATGGCAGGGCTGAGACGTCTCATATTCTATCCCATACAAAGATATCACGAAAAGATGACTACCTAACAGGATTGCCTGTGACAAGGTCTTCCAGAAACATTGAAGAAAGTACCATTTCTGAGAGAACACTGTCTAACATACAGAAAGACTCAGTGTCATTAGACACAGATGATATGGAGGTCACAAAAGAAATGAGTGATGAACCAGGCAGTGACTGAGACGTCTCATATTCTATCCCTAATAATGATATCACGAAAGAGGACTACTTTCCAGGATTGCCTGTGACAAGGTTTTCCAGAAGCAGTGAAGAAAGTACCATTTCTGAGAGAACACTGTCTAACATACAGAAAGACTCAGTGTCATTAGACACAGATGATATGGAGGTCACAAAAGAAATAAGTGATGAATCAGGCAGTGACTGAGATGTCTCATATTCTATTCCTAACAATGATATCACAAAAGATGACTACTTTCCAGGATTGCCTGTGACAAGGTTTTCCAGAAGCAGTGAAGAAAGTACCATTTCTGAGAGAACACTGTCTAACATACAGAAAGACTCAGTGTCATTAGACACAGATGACATGGAGGTCACAAAAGAAATAAATTGATGAATCAGGCAGTGACTGAGACGTCTCATATTCTATCCCTAATAATGATATCACGAATGAGGACGACTCTCCAGGATTGCCTGTGACAAGGTTTTCCAGAAACAATGAAGAAAGTACCATTTCTGAGAGAACACTGTCTAACATACAGAAAGACTCAGTGTCATTAGACACAGATGACATGGAGGTCACAAAAGAAATAAGTGATGAACCAGGCAGTGACTGAGACGTCTCATATTCTATCCCTAACAATGATTTCACGAAAGATGTCTACTTGAAATTTAAACAGTCTTTTCAAAGACACCGTTAACCATGCAGTCAGTTCAAGGAGGCCTACAGGTGCTGGAACCCAAAGACAAATGATGCCCTGAAACATGTTAACCTATCATATGAAGTAAAAGTATGAATGTAAACATCTTTGTACAGCCTGATCATAGTCATTATAAAATGGATATATAACTTCAAGTTAACAGTCACGTTCAATATGACTTTCTTTTATCAAATACATCACATTTTACCGACATATTGGGTAAACTTATTAAGTTGTTGAACTCTTTCCTTACGTTTCCTTCATCCTTCTTCCAAGTTTCATTTCAAAATTTCTTGCAAGAAACATTTATGTAATAAAAATCATTAAAATATGCATATTCATCTTTGTGGTTTTTTTTCTCTGCATTGGTCTATTATTGATCGTAAAAAGGTTTACTTTAATGTTTGCATTCAGTTGTCCAACTGTATTTCCTGTATTTGGCATAAAGAGTTTATGAAATATTTTTGCTGAACAGGAGCTAGATAAATTTCATTCATATGAGTATGTAGATGCTACTCCCAAAAAGAAATCATTTGAGTTATGCTTTTGATACCATCCTTCTGAACAAATGCTTTAATGTATTCATATTTATTTGTGAAATCTTTGGTAATAGGCTTCATAATAATAAAAATAATTAATAATAATAACAAGCAATGGGCAGTTTCTCCACAATTTCATAGTACAATAATATTAGTGGGTATATCCTTCTCCCTGTGGAACAAGCTATGGATCGAGTGTGTCCACATTTGCACTGTTTAGTGTCAACGTCCTGTGTATGCCCAACTTAATAGCTATAACACATACAAATATGCAGATAAAAATCAAAGGAAACTTAAAAACTCTCTTTACGTCAAACACATGAGGGAACCTCAATAGCAATCAGTGTGACTTATGTTAGCTGTTGAGTTATGAAATGAAAAAGTCCCCAATTCCAAGGTTCCAAATCCATATTCACAATTGACAGGTCGTACAAGTATGTGTGTGTATGTGTGAAGTGTGTATGTGTGATGGCCAGCTTGCAAACACGAGATACCCCATGACATGCAGATGTGCCCCATTTTTTGTGGTTCCCCTGCCATGCATATTGATGAGTGGGTGGGGCTTACATAAAATTCTCATAGTGGCAATATGCCTTCACGATATCTCAACAAATACAAGTTGAATTAATGTTGTATTTGGTAGATGGATGAATTGAAATTGGTAGAGGTCAACAGGTGTCAAAAGTCTGAAAACAAAAATTCTCCAAATATATGATTTTCTTTTGGTGAACATAGTTTAGTCAAATTCAGTTCAGTTAAATTATGTGAAAGGGCTCTATAAGTCTTTAACAGAACATACAGTCATCCAGGAAAGTTCAAGGAAAGTTGATATGTGGTATTGCACACTCATGTGCCTATAGCCAGTTTCACCCTGAGCTTTCAAGGGGTCAACAGAATATCTTAAATGGTGGCTAAAATTGGCAATTTGTTTTGTGATTTATACCAGATGACTTGCAAGTTGTAAAAATATTTCACAGTGCATTTTCAACAATGTCATGTAGAACTCTCAGTCTATAATACCAAATTTTAAAGTGATTTCCATACTCAAAATTGGTCACAGAAAATTTCCTTTTATTCACACAATATATGAGTCAGCAGTATATTTCACATAGGAATTGACATCAAAAATTCTATACTGTAAAATCCTTACCAGTCAATTAAATGGTTGATGTTTTGTCAACATGATAACTGATTCCTGATATACCTTTCTTTATTTGTTGCTGCATTGGTCAATAGATAATCCTCTTCATTTGGTGTGCACAAGTTCATGGAAATTAACATGTATGGCTTATGATTAGGCATCCTCAAAACCACTAAACGTTTCAGTTTAAATATAGAATATGTGTTTCTTCCTCAAACTTTGATATATTCTCCCCAGTCATTTTAATTTGAGAAAAATGATCCCAATTTTCCTCTAAATGCAGGATTGATAGTGCTCCAATTTGGAATCGTCTATGTTTCAACATAAACTCAAAAAAAAATGTTAATTTTTTTTGTTGGTTCTAGAAAGTGATAGAAGTTAGCAAGAAATATCTCCCGAGTCTGGCAGTTTCATTTGCTGATCCGAGATTGACGGTGCACATCGGCGATGGCTTTGAATTCATGAAGAAGAATCAAGAAGCCTTTGATGTCATCATCACCGATTCCTCGGACCCAGTCGGTCCAGCTGAGTCGTTATTCCAGAAGAGTTATTTTGACCTTTTAAAGTCGGCTTTACGGCCTGGTGGCATCGTTAGTTCACAAGGTAATGGTTCAGAAGTCTTGTATAGAGCCCTGGAGAAATACTCCATATTTTACGATAAATCAATGGTACTCTATACTTAATGATGACATGGTAAATCAATGATACTCCATACTTTACGATGGCGTGGTTTATCAATGATTCTCCATACTTTACGATGGTGTGGTATATCAATGATACTCCATACTTTACGATGGTGTGGTATATCAATGATACTCCATACTTTACAATGGCGTGGTAAATCAATGATACTCCATACTTTACGATGGCGTGATAAATCAATGATACTCCATACTTTACGATGGTGTGGTATATCAATGATACTCCATACTTTACCATGGCGTGGTTTATCAATGATTCTCCATACTTTACGATGGTGTGGTATATCAATGATTCTCCATACTTTACAGTGGCGTGGTAAATCAATGATACTCCATACTTTACGATGGCGTGGTAAATCAATGATACTCCATACTTTACGATGGCGTGGTAAATCAATGATACTCCATACTTTACGATGGCGTGGTTTATCAATGATTCTCCATACTTTACGATGGCGTGGTAAATCAATGATACTTCATACTTAATGATGACGTGGTAAATCAATGATACTCCATACTTAACGATGGTGTGGTGTATCAATGATACTCCATACTTTACAATGGCGTGGTAAATCAATGATACTCCATACTTTACGATGGCGTGGTTTATCAATGATTCTCCATACTTTACGATGGCGTGGTAAATCAATGATACTTCATACTTAATGATGACGTGGTAAATCAATGATACTCCATACTTAACGATGGTGTGGTGTATCAATGATACTCCATACTTTACAATGGCGTGGTAAATCAATGATACTCCATACTTTACGATGGCGTGGTTTATCAATGATTCTCCATACTTTACGATGGTGTGGTATATCAATGATACTCCATACTTTACAATGGCGTGGTAAATCAATGATACTCCATACTTTACGATGGCGTGCTTTATCAATGATTCTCCATACTTTACAGTGGCGTGGTAAATCAATGATACTCCATACTTTACGATGGCGTGGTAAATCAATGATACTCCATACTTTACGGTGGCGTGGTAAATCAATGATACTCCATATTTTAAGATGGCGTTGTAAATCAATGATACTCCATACTTTAAGATGGCGTTGTAAATCATTGATTTATATGTGGAAAGTCACAGAGAATAGACCATTATCTGCAGTTGTGTTGCTAGTATTTCCAAAGCATAACTGATCTTGGATGGTACTGTTGTAATTATTGATATATAATATATGTAATATATAGTATTACATAACGTTAATGTAACGTAATGTAACATATATAAGCAGTTATAGCAGAGGATAGTCCATCCTTCAATAGGGTGCAGTTATGCTGGAAAGTTAAAAACATTTCAAACCAAATATGAAACCAGGAACAGAGTCTTCCATGATTTTAATGTGTGGCTGTGTTAGTCTTAATTTCATGTGTACGTAAAGGGCGATATTAATTAATTCGCCAGTTTTACGAACAACTTCCCATTGGCACAGCAGAACTTTATTTTAGGGACAAATATTTTGAGAACTTTCTCCTTTCAAGTTTGCAAATGAAATCGTCCCCTGATCTCATAGTTTAAAGCATGTTATCATCATTCCAATAGTTCAGTTTTGTTTCTTCAAATTTGCTCTCAAGATGTTTTTTTCACTTATTAACAAATGAATCATTTCCATCAAGGTAACCTCCTAGATTATCTTCTAGTCTATAATTGAAGAACTCAACAGTTGCTGCCATAGGCGTAGGAGCCTGATTTGATTTGGGGGGGCTGAAACGACTTGCCCGAAAAATATAACCAAATTTTTTTTAAAAATTCTTAAAGCAACATTTTGCGTTTGGTCCCCGTTTTCTACTTTTCTGACATGTCCATCGAGGTTTTTTACATATATATCAATCACAAAACAGCAAACTAAGATATTAGCCAAGAAAATATCTTGGAGAAAACAAAGTTGAAAGTTGCAAATTTTTCGACTTTTATGCCACCATTTGAAGTAAGATATAAATAGATAAGCTAGTTATGTATGTCCTTATGGCATAGTGGAGTCAGTGCGGTCGAGAAAAATCATAGAAAAGGACGCAAAATGCTGCTTTAATGTGCTATCATATAGGCATTCATCGGTTATTACATCGCATGCCGATAACCGATGAATGCCTATATGACATGCACAACAAGATGTTAAATGCGCGCGAAGCGTGCGAAAAATTTTGGTTTTATTTTCCCTGTTATTACCCTTCCATATTGGTTATAATTATTGGGGAAGTCGTTACAATAATAACGATAATAATAATACCAGTTTAACCATTGAAAAACACATTGCAAATTATTCTTCTTTCCGTAGGTGCCCGAAAAATTCTTAGCATATTGCCCGAATTTTCACCCCCCAAAAAATGAAAAACACATTGCAAGTTATTCTTCTTTCAGTAGGTGCCCGAAAAATTCTCAGCATATTGCCCGAATTTTCACCAAAAATTTTGGTTGGGGGGGCTGCAGCCCCCCCAGCCCCCCCCGCCTCCTACGCCTATGGTTGCTGCTGTGTCCTTCTTTTTTTAATTATATAACTAATCCAGGTTGTCGTATTGAACCTTGACGTCAGGATTCAAAAAAAGTCAGTAATTACTTCTTCGTTGACCTTAATTAGATGAACAAATGAAGGTTTCCTACATTATCTTCTAGTTCTATAATTGAAAAACTCAACAGTTGTTGCTGTTTCCTTTTTGTTTTGTTTTCTATGTAACTAATCCAGGGTTTGTTTTGAACCTCGACGTCAGGATTCAAAAGTCAGTAATTACTTCTTCGTTGACCTTAATTAGATGTACACAAAATCTAAAGGATTAATTGTCTTTAGTTTGGTCAATTGTTACCTTGTTTGTGTACATACTGGGGATGGTTTTGTAAAATTGCTGACAAATTGCAAAAAGGCTTCTTTTTGTGTAAACATTCAGGGTTCTGTTAAAGCATTTGGGAATCATCCCAAGGTGAGTGTGGTTAGTATCAAGCAACAACATATTACGAAATCTCAAAATGGTAGTTAATTTCATTTAAGATAAATGGAAAAAAAAAAAAAAAAAAATTCCAGGTTAGACACCACACTAGTGATACATTGATAATTCATGTAATTAATGTATGAAATAAAATAATATTAGTTTTTTCCCCCAGTTTCTCAATATATTTATACATACATTTTTGACTAATAAAGTTTGTGAGCTAAAACTGAAAGACAACAGTACATCACTTGTTGCATTAATATTGACAAAAGTGCAATAAAATGTAATGTCATCAGAAATGTGAGGTCAGTCCGTCGAGTCGACTTCAAAGGTCATTAATCCAGCTCATTCCCATTTCTCCCCCTCCCTTCCCCTCCCCCTCCAAACCTTCTACTACCCCTCCTGACCTCCTTTGCAAGGTTGTAACTTTTTAAGTGTAGGAACACATTTTAACTCCCATCTTGTCAACCGTGTTGTGAGGCTTAATGGAACCCACTCGTAATTTAAACAGACGATTGAAGTCTCCCGTACCCATTCAATGAGAGTTGAGTCTGAAGACAGATAAACTGATATGCACACGTTTCCACCTGTGATTTATGCTTTTCTTTCCAGGGGAATGTCTTTGGCTTCATCTGGATATCATTACCAACATGCAAGACTTCTGCAAGGGTGTATTTCCGGTGGTGGACTATGCGTATTGCACCATACCGACCTACCCCAGTGGCCAAATTGGATTTACTCTTTGCAGTCTCAACCCAGTAAGTACTATAGGCATTTTTTTTTAATCTTCCTTCTCTTTTATAACCGCAGCATATTTGGAGGGTAAGCTACTCTTCAGGACCTGGGCACACTTTCCTTTTTTTTTTTGTATGATCTTATCGTCGGATTATTCTGCACTGGATAATATGATACACCAACCAGTGTCACCACTTTTAGGTTGAATATGGTCTTAACCTGTCCCTGGACGGTGTCCAACAGAGAAAGCCAAATTATTCCGTGCATAAGTGCCGCCACCCTCGACAATGACCAAGACCACATATTCATGGAAAGTGAGGTTGGGAATTTCGTGATCACATTTTTCAATTTCTGTAGGAGTCTATTTTGCAACTTTGTGTTTTTGGGCAGTGTTGTAGTCGAGTACTTGTATCCGAGTACCAAGTACTTCCGAGTCCTTTGGGGTCCGAGTACCAAGTACCACTCTCCCAGTCAGAGTATTTTATGATCCGAGTATCAAGTACCACTGTCCGAGTCCGAGTACTTGGGGGGTCAGAGTACGAGTACTTTATCATCAGAGTACCTTTCGAGTACTTTTGGAGTACTTTCCAATAGGCCTACTGTTAAATTAAACTGCAAGGATTGTATGTGTATATTACAGCCCATATAAACTGTTACAACTTTGATTAGCATACCTTAATTTAGGGAAACAAAAAAGTATGAAATATTTTGGACCCCTTTTAGTCACGTCAACAAGTAATTGTGTTACAATTTGCACATTGATGTGAATCTACGTCACGCAACCAAATTTGTTAACAGTTGCCCTACTGAAGATGATTGGAATATGCAGATATGATCATAAGATGAATGCACAGTATGAGATAATCGATGATAAAAATATTGTAAAGCATATATATATTGATAACTCATTTATTATACTTTTAAAGTAGTACACCTTACACACTTTTTGTAAATTAAGCTGTGGTATCTTTTATTAAACGACTGATTTTGCATAGAAATAATGCATTTTGTACATACCTCCTCCCTCTTTCAAGGGGGCACTGTCTTGAAACCTCCCTTAAAAGTCTCCCAAAATTAATATTTTACAACAGTAAATATGACATAATTCTTCATACATTTTGTCTATCAACATGTGTCAATAGGGAATCATAATATAATACCAGTCAAGGCTGAAAGTACACAGGGGACGATATGCCTCCAGAGTGCCCAAAATCCCCCCCGGCCCCCCCCCCCAAATTTTAAAGAAATGTTGCATATATTCGGTATTTTTCCAGATGTATATTTTTTAAAGTACTCGTAATGTACTTGTATATTCGAGTACTCTCCATTCCGAGTACCGTTGTACAAGTACAAGTACTTTGACTGTCGAGTACCAAGTACTGATGGTCGAGTACGAGTATTTTCCCAAACTAGTACTTCAAAAATCGGTACTTGAGTAGTACCTGAGTATGGGGTACTTTTCGAGTACTACAACACCATTTTTCGTTTTTTTACCCCCTCCCAGGAGACCAACTTTAAGGAACCTGTGAGGGAATGGGGAGAGTCCCAGACCAAATTGCACAAATTACGATACTACAACTCTGCTATTCATCGGGCTGCCTTCGTTCTTCCAGAATTTGCTAGGAAAGCATTTAAGAAGGAGTCGGTCTAGTCTGAAGCCCTCTTAGAGTTTCATTTTGACTTGGATGTTTGTTGGATCTGTTGGGAGTTCTCACTTCCAGAGGACGTGTAACACCTCACATTAGAAGTGGGCAACGGCTCCAGGTGGTGGTGTAATCCTATACAGTGGTAGATACTCCCGAAACCCTCCCCCCCTCCCCCCACACCACCCCAGCACATTACACCTGGACGGTATGCCATGCAATATCGTGGTATCTTGGTATATGTATAACATTTTCATCTAAAATATGTGAGGAAAGCAAACTTACTCTTATAAGAATGAAACCGTGGATATAAGTTCCGTCCGTATCCAAAGATCATATTTACGTCCCGTATGGTCGAACAGAACCCTCCTGCTTTTTTTCTGGGCGGGAGTTCTTGGGCTTTGCGTTACGTTGTCATTTCGCAGTATCTGCCATCTTGCAATCGGACATGGTAACAGATGAATGGTGTGATATAACCTGGCCTCCCGCTCAGTAGCACCTACACCCTAGCTCCCAGTACCCAAAAATCTGTATACCATCGGTTCCATACAAATACCCATCTCAAGCTTTATGTAGAGGGAGGCCATTTTGTTTGAGCTAATGTTGTACTTTCTCCTTCCACAGTATCAATTATCTTGCCATAGATTCGGTTAAACTGTAGCTGAATGTTGTCATATAACCCTTGCTTCCTGCTCAGGTGCAAAACTTTGGGCCATATCTTCCAGCCTCAAAGTCTCTTTGCATGCATGCAATTCCATACGATACCCCTGGGATCTTAAGCTTATTCAGAGGTGATCGCTGCCTGGGCTATTAAGATATCACTTTGGCATTCCAATGGTAAAATTGATAGTTCATGGCGGGGTGAATAATTCCACACTTGGCATTGCCATGATGGGAAACTATATTACATAACTAAAGAGCATTATTTCAGGTATGTATATCAATTTTAACTTTAAAGTACGTATAGC
The DNA here is from genome assembly GCF_037975245.1 of Apostichopus japonicus. Classification (NCBI taxonomy): domain Eukaryota; kingdom Metazoa; phylum Echinodermata; class Holothuroidea; order Aspidochirotida; family Stichopodidae; genus Apostichopus; species Apostichopus japonicus. The sequence continues at coordinate 11,748,803 of NC_092571.1, read as the reverse complement.
CTTTTTTCGAGCATGTATTATGCTTGAAGTTTATGTCTTTGTCTGTGAAAACACCGACCTAGGTTAAAGTCCTCTTTATGGTGCTGTCAACAATACTGAAGGCCATTCACTATAATTTGTGTGCATCTTATAATCAAAATGGCCTTCCATAGCCACGGGCGTTCTCTGGGCAGTACAGCAAATAGATACGGGAAAATAGCTTTGTGGTACAGCTTGTATACCCACTGTTGCCAGGGAGTTGTTATGGAAACATAACAACTTCCTGCTACTACACACTACTTGAGAAGTGTGTCCTTCCAAATGACTCACGATTATACGGAAATGTTAGTTCAGTCAGGGTTGTGAGATTATTTTACTACTAATCAGTAGTACTCCTTCCCCCCCCCCCCCCCCACCCAATAACAATTAAAATCAAACCATCAAGATTTAATGCATAAGGAGGCTTAAAACATTCTGTTTAGTGTGGCATATATGGTGAAAACTAAATACAATATTGAGTTATTAACTTGCTCTGCATAACGTTTTTTTTTATAGCTAGCATTGTGAGTTCTGTAAGATTATTTATTTATATATATGAATATCTCTAAGACTTACTATGAGATTTATATCATTTGAACCATTTCGCTGCTCCACACTATTAACCCATTTTTTAATCCAGGTACAGAAAAAAAGGAAGGTGTTTTTTTTTAGCGTCTCACAAATTTAATGTAATCTGTTATTTTCAAAATTTGGAATTTTATGCTTCAATTTCATGACTTTTCGTGCAAATTTCATTGTTGCCTAAGGTAACATAGTATCATATCTTTTCTTGAACAATCATTTCGGTGGTACCACATCAATATGTCAAATTCACTACAAAAGATAATGATTTAATAATTTAAGATGATCACTTGATAGTAATATTCCAAAGCAATTCAGTTCAGTGGCTCTTCAACTCTCACTTGATATGTTAAAGGAAGTAGCATTACAATATTTTCCCGGTATGCTCATATGGCATTTGGTTCAAAATAAACGGATAAGTGTCCCGGCCACAACATTTTTGAGACGAGAGAATCATCAACTCCTAACTCTTACGTAAAGGATGGGATAAGACGCCAAATTTAAATTTTGATATTCTGTAGACCATTTTAATGTCCTAGGCTAACAGTGCAGCTTGCATTTACATATCGCTTTTATTTTGAGTAATGATCCTTTAAACATCTGAGTATCATCAATAAAAATGGCTGGACAACACAGACCATCTAGGTCAAGTACCTTGGATGCATTACATAAGACTTGTATGACCTCAAGTAACATGTTTATAATTACATTGCAACTTTGTCCAGGACAAAATGGTGTTTAAATGTCACCCATGGATGCTGGGTTGTTAAAAGAAATGTTGAAAGAACATGTTTTTTTTATTTTTTTATTTATTTATTTTTTTTTTAGAATTTAAAAAGCAATGGGTTACCAATGATATTTAAAGCCTCTACACGGAAGATGTACTGGCGATACAATTTTAAATGTTTTAGAATGAAATACTACAACTCTTAATTTGATTTCTACTTGATAAGTTAGTATTTGTTGGGCGGGTAAATGTTTTCAGCAGTAAGAGTTGGAAAGGCATTCTTAGCAACTGCTTGAACTCATTTCAATAAAGAAACTTTACAAGTTGAAAATACCTTATTTTTTGGCAGTTTTCTCTTCGTCATTTTTGGCCTGTACTTCCAAGCATCTACTGGGACTTCTATTACACAAGTTTCAATCAATTATCTATCTGCATGTGGCATGATCTATTCAAGTAAAAATGTTGAGTTGGGTGTGGGCTGTGTGGTTTGGTTATGATGCCAAACGCTCAGTAACCTTTGCAATCATGCTAACGTGTATGGTGCGCCTAATCTGCCATAAGTCCGGAAATTGACATATGTCCAGTTAAATTGACATACGTTGGTTTCTCGTGCTCTTATTGTACGACCATGGTCACATGATGTTCTCTTGTGCTCTGATTGGAAGAAATATATTATGTTGATAGGATGTTGTAACTACATAGTAAGTATATATATGCTCTTTGCAACAACAATTTTGACCTCATTAATATTCATGAGTTGTTGGGGCTTAATGAGACATTGTCAAAAACAGCTTATTAAACATGATACCTCATCAACCATAAGTTGAATCAGTGTCATACTTGGTAGATAGATGCTCCATTATTGAAATTGGTTAGAGGTCAACAGGTGTCAAATTCTGAAAACCTTTTAACCATGGTAACTCCAAAATTAAATTAACAATAAATCTGTCAATTCTCCAATGGTATGATTGTTTTTTTGGTGAACACAGTTTGGTCAAATGCAGTTCAGTTTAGTTTTATGAAGGGGCTTTAGAAATCTTGAACAGAACATACAGTCATCCAGGAAAGTTCAAGGAAAGTTGATATGTGTTATTGCTTGAAGCACACTCAAGTGGCTATAGCCAGTTTCACCCTCTGAGTCAACAGGTTATCTATAATGGTGGAAAAATTTGCTCCAAGGATCAACAGGATAGCTCATTAGGTTCTCAAATTGGCAATTTGTTTTGCGCTTTTTATCAGGTGACTTGTAGATTGTCAAATATTTCCCGCGCTTGCAAACAATTTCTTGTAAGGCTGTCAGTCTACGATAACAAATGTTTAAAGGGGTTTGCATTAGGATATTGGAATAAAATTCTATACTGTAAAATCCTTACCAGTGATTTAAATAGTTGATGCATGTTGTCAACATGATAACTGATTCCTTTCTTTAAATGTTGCCGCATTGGTTAATGTAGATAATCCTCTTCATTTTGGTGTGCACTAATTCATGTTTATCAACATTTATGGCGTACTACCACACTGTGAATATGTTTAGGCTACGTATAAACCACTAAACGTTTTCGTTTGGTTGTTGGGGACGGGGGGGGGGGGGGGATGGGGGTGCGAGCCGTGAAAGGGCAGGAGTCAGTTCAATGTTCCTTGGTGTTGGAATTGCCGTCCGTTGTGGCACCGCGTCGGTCTGCCCGAAAATCACTGTGCTTTCTACATTATTGGCAAAGGGGGAGCATGGTGTCAGTGACTCTAGTTAATATGCAGAGTACAGAGGTAGTTAATTGTTTTAATTAGTCACGCAGTGACATACAACACTACTTCAAGGGTCGCAGAGATGAAATGTACTGGATTGAAGAGGTGTGACCATTATTGTACTTTCTAGCATACTGCAATACGTGAAATACTGATGGACCTTTTCGTCTTTCCAACGAAATTATTTGGTTCCGCTTACGATACGATATGCAAGCTCAACGTAAGTACACACGTCATGTAGAAAACATCATTCTACGGGATCGTTCCGGAAGTATGACGCATAATCGCCTTTGACACACAAACACGATCGATGGCCGCATATGAGCCCCTCAAGTTTGGCGGGAAAAGTTGTGTGACGTCTGCTACATAGTTGCAAGAAGTGACATACGCGATTTCGCGATACTTTAGTTTCGGTAGGTATTTATGCTGTAAATAAGATATATAGGGCTATATACTACCAGTTGATACGCTTAGCCTCCTTTAAACTCCAAAATTTCTTCAAAGGGAAGGTAGGGCACTGGACCCCTCCCACAGGACGCGTTGCCCCGCTTTTTAACCAAAGAAATGAGGTAACTAGGCAATCAGGAATTCCATTGAGAGACGATCAAGCTTATCGAAAAATTAATTAGTCATCAATTAGTAGATAAGTAGAGCAGTGGCGGAGATTTCTTGTCGGAAGTGGGGGGGTTGCAGGCCATTGATGAAATAAAAAGTTATAACTGCTGGCTCACTATCTAAGTGGAGCGCCACCATAAGTTGGCGCGAAGTGCACAATAATTTTTTGGCAAATATTGCCTCCCAGATTGCAGTAAATGGCACTGCCCAGGCCTTGAAAAGCTGCATTTAACCAGTGGCGTATGCAGGATTTTCTAACCCGGGGGGGGGGGGCGTATTACTATCTAAGCGGAGCGCCACCATTGGTTGGCGCGCAGCGTACAAGCAAATTTCTGGTTTTGGTACCCCCAGATCACCGGAAATGGCACTTCTCGGGCTTGAAACTGACCAACCATATGTACACTTTTGCCTGAGAACCAAGTTTTTTCCAAATACTTTTTTTCTCATCTATAACCTTTTTGAAGATTGTCACCAGTCACACATCATGTTCGACTTCATCACATATCCTGTGGATCATTGCTTTTGTAGGTGATTCTTCATCGCGGCCCACAATATCCGTCAGCCCCACTGTTCAGAATTTGAAAATTCACAATTCTCGTGAATAAATTCACTTCAAAACATACCCATAATGTTGCACAAAATATCATCTATGGACAACCGATATAGAAAAACCTCCTTCAAACCAAAATTGCACGAGTATGATGAAGTATGATGAAGAATGTTGGTTCGGGAATTTTCGAAAATTCAGACGGCTACTAAAAAATTTCGTTGAAGGAAATAAAAATATACCAGATATTTCCGAAACCGAACGCTACACACATCGACAGTTTTGAGCATGGGCGCAGATCAGTCTTGGATAATGGTGGGGACGCGTGTCTGTTCTATGACACTATCTAAGCGGAGCGCGCGTAGCGTACGATTTTTTTGGGGGCAAATATACCTCCCAGATCGCCGGAAATAACACTTCCCAGACCTAATGATGCTCCTAAACCTCCTTAAGTTTTGGATCTCATGGCTTAGAAATTTAGTTTGGAGAAATACATGGGCGTCTGCAGAAAGAAAATCAGGGGACAAATAATCCAAGTAGACTTTTGTATATACGATGGGTCTGGGGTCCTCTCCCAGAAAACAAATATAGACTGCCGCAAATGCGATTTCCGTCCTATATTTAACAACTGTGGATAAAATACAATAAAATGAGAACTGCTGCATGTCATATGCACAATGCTGGATCAAACTGCGCCAAAGTTCAATACAGGGGAACTTGAAATGCAGCTATTGGTCAAGACAAATTGGTGGGGACACGGTATATCATGTCCCCACTACTGAAAAAAAGTTGGTGGGGACGCGTCCCGCTGTCCTCACCAGGATCTGCGCCCATGGTTTGGAGGCTGTTTATCGTGGAACGCCATTTTCATGCTCACTGATATGATGTGATATCTGCTGTTTGCTTTACAAAATCGAATAATTTTGTCACTGTTCCTCTTTCTCTTCCCGTTTTCTTGCCGTATTTTCTACTCCATCCTTTTCTCCTTTTCTCTCTTTCTTCTTTTTCTTTTCCTTCCTTCCTTCACCTCGTTGAAGTTGGCAAGTGTATACAGTTCCAAAGCTATTCTACAGCAACAAAACGTTATTTTGTGTATGTCTGTTGTGGGGTGAAGTTAGCGCTATGAGCTACAAGTTCCAATGCGCAAGGTGGGGGAAAGGGGCTAGAAATAATGTGTGGGTCAATTCTAACTCGGTTTTTTGTTGATGTAGCCTACCAGGTAAAAGGTTGAAATGACTTTAACAATTTCAAATTTAATAATTTGATTTATTATGCCATTTGGAGCACATAACATAGGCTATAACAGAACATTACTGTCAAAAACTAGGGGGGGGGTTGATTGTGTGGGCCAACCCCCCTCTTCAAAAAGTGGGGGGTTAAAACCCCCCAACACCTCCTGTTTCTCCGCCACTGAAGTAGAGTAGTAGATTGGCAGACAATAAATGGAAAAGAAGAATAAGAAAAAAGAACAACGCTGTTTTTTACTTTAAATTTAAGTTCCAAATATATTGACAACACATTAAAATAGTCACTAGCACTATGTTCTAACAAAGTATAGACGATCATATTTCAAAAATATTTTTATACCCCAATGTATATATACGGTACACGATCTTCGTTTGGGATAAGAACGGGAGGACATGTTGTAGCACTAAACTGTAAATCAATTCTCCATTGACTTAAACACAACTCGTCAAATGAACGTGATGATCCGTCAAGAAATATTTCGGTGCTTGAAGTTGAGTCCATGGTAACAATCCGAAAATTATTTTCTTAGTTCAACCACTCATCGTCATGGCATTTTGCATGACGAAAATATTTCTCTTTCAAATTTGGTGGTATTTTTTTGTTTGTGTGAATGCAGAGTGAATGATGTCACCATGGAAATTCAGCTGAAAAGCTTTCATTTTTATTTGTTATATTTAATTAACTTATTCACAGATGAAAAACATATATATTATATTAAATATATTACATTATATTTAACGATATCAAACATTTACAATAACATAATAGTATTCCTACGTGTGCATGGTATAGGTATACGCAGGTATCGCATATCTCAAATGGAGATGTGCATTGTTTGTAAGAAGACAATCAATTTCCAAACGACTCACGAAACTTTGATTAGAATACTCAATGACTGAATCAAAGTTAGCTAATTGTGTAGAAAAATCTCGTTTCTATGTTTGGTATTGCTAAGGAGGAAAACCTTGTGAGAAGCAGATCACAATAAAAACAAGTTGCCTATACAGTATAATATATCATAACTATTCATTTTTCCTTTGCCAATCTGCATAATTATATCTCATATTGGTGTAACAAGAAGAACATACATTAATCACTAACAGTGCGCCGACAACATGCAATGCAGAACATAAACTTTTGTCCCCAAACACTGTGAATACATACAACATCCCTCATTGAAATATCCAATTTCGACATTTTCAGCAGCATAACACGAAGTTGGTTGTCAATTCTTAATTGCCATACCGGATACTAAGGTGCTAAATCGAACGCCAATTGACCGTCTTTAGACAATTTTAAAGTTACATTCAGTAGTATATTTCCAACTTTACTATGGGTTGTACAAGGAGTTAGAAACAAGATTTCGGTTAATAAGTAAGTTCGAATTTCGTCAAATCTTGTAAATAATGTAAGCCTAAAATTAGAAACAACCTATATTGAATCAAAATTATCCTGTCGAGATTGCGATCAAGCTTAAATTTATTTTAAGAGATGTGACATAGATTAAATTTTCCAACAGTCATGTTTTTAACCACCGACTTTTCTAACTATTGAAGATTCAACTCAATTATTTGGGGATGAGAACCCGCACCCACCCCCCCCCCTCGTAGCTACGTCCCTGAAAATTTACTAAATCAGCGCTTATAACAAGGGATGAACATATATCTCAATTAATAGAAAGAGTCTTTCGTCGTGCTTGCAGACAAGTTTGTGAGCTTAGGAGTTATGTACAAAATAAACACAATTAATTATTCAAAAAATCGACTAAGAAATTAGATAAAAGCAAAGAAAAGAAATGCCAAAATATTGGTACAAGTTAGATTTTAAATGCTTGTCTCCACCATATTTTGCTTCTTTGGTTCATTTCAAGGACGATAGTTCTATCACACCTTTAGAAACAAGCATTTAATAAATATGGTCCGTTCTGAGATGTTCAGTGAAACAAATATATGGGAAAATAAAAACATTAGCAGGCTTGCCAAAACATCAAAACGTAGAAGGAAAATTTTATAAGCAAGTGCATATATTAACCGGACTCCTCGCGATGTTGACAGTTGTTTGTATATTTTACCACGTTTTTAAGAAAAGAAGCCCAAGTCAGAGAATGAACAATGGAAATCTCACCATGTTATGCTACGTTAGGTGTTATGTATATACGTATCACGATTACGTACTAAAAAAAGAGAACACATATATCACCCCCCCCTACCACCCCACCCCTCGCATATCCCCTCACACCAAACGTCAAGAATACTTCGAGGCATTTAATGTTATGCATTAATCTCATTGTAATGCCTTGGGGCCAAATTTACCATTTTGTGGGGTGGGGGAGGGCGGGGGCTGGTCCTGATAAACTAATGTTAGGGCCCTCGGATGACCGTGTGGCAACCAAGGCTTGCACTGTGTCGACATTTTACTTGTGAGTTGCACAGTAATTATGTATGCATACATCATAAATCTGCAATGCAATGTTTTGTAAAGATTTCGCTCACGATATCTTTCGATTGATGAATAAGTTATTTGCTATACCACATAATTATATAATGTACTACATAATTAGGAAAGTAATATTATGTAATATCAAGTAATATAGGAAAGATATACGAATATGTCGCTATCCCACCCAGTCTTCCTCGTTTCTATTAACTGTTTTTATATTTTTTAATAATTTTAGGGGACAATAGATTAAAGGATTTGAGCCCGCATTTGGCCCAATGGTGTGTCCGGCTCTGGAGCTGCCAAACGGTTATCTTGCTTCCTTGGGCAGTTTATGAAACTTTGTAGCATTCGAATATTGGTAAGAAGAAAAACTAAGAGAAATAATCCTCCGGAAATCAAAAATGCTGCACTGATAACAGCAATATCGTAGTTCACTGTTGGACTTGGTGTAGTGGTAGACTCGTAGAACTGCCATTGAGTAGTCAACATATCCGCGACATCGCAAAAGTCCGTAACTGAGAGCTTCATAAGTTGTTCACCAAAAACAGAGATTGGGCTCTGACAAATCAGATCATGTTCGTAGAATCTGGATTTACTTAACCAATTGTAGAGAGGCAATGCATTGCAGTCGCACGTCCATGGGTTACCTGTGAGAACTATTCCAAAGTCTTCTTCCTCCTCCAAGAAACCTGATGATGGGAGTCCATTTAAAACATTTCCTCTCAAATTAAGATAACGTAGACGGGTTATTCCCGTCAATGAATTCGGCGCAGTCACATGAATCAAGTTATGCTCTAAGTTAATATGATATAGGAATTCATTGGCTTGGAATGCCCGTGCCGGTAAAGCGGTAATGGAGTTAAACTGCAAGTTTAAAATCTCCAAAAACGTGAGCATTTTTATGAACTGTGTTGGAATATCGCTAAACCGATTTCTGCTCAAAGTTAAATGTTGTAGTCCGTGCGTAG